>NW_017138136.1:154615-156803 GCF_001652005.2 Ceratina calcarata | reverse complement strand
GTACGTGACCGGCAGCGGAAGGTCTGGAAACGCGCAGGGCCGTATACATATACAGGGCTGTATACGTAACAGAGACAATCAAAGATTGACAGATCCATTCTTGAACGCAATTAAGAATTCTTATTAATTAAAAATGTGTGCTAAAAGGGGAAATAGAACGGAAAATTAACTTAGAACTGACTGTAGATAACACTTGACTAAATGACATAGTCGACAACATGTTTCTAATGCGGGAATCGTGTTTGTATTCTCACGATTGATGTATCTTGGAATACGTATTGATAGGACCACCAGTAGGACTACCTATAGGTCAGGTCGATCTGAACTCTGGAATTTCCGTTCATTCAGATCAATTCATGTTCGAGTAATAGAATCTCAGCTCCGAGTAATTGAATTCGCTATCCTTATACATAATAAATGTTAAATACAATTTCAAGAAATAAAATAGAATATAATAAAATTCTGATGGCAAAATAGATTTACTCTCGGGACTTCGATTTCCTCCATTAACGGTACCAACCAATAATTGAATTGCATTTATTCATCGAAAAAGCAACCAAACGAGAATAAAGTTTCGATTGCATTCGTTCAATTGTTTCCGGAATTCATTCCACTGCTAATTCAGTTTCGTGTCAACGCTTCAAGACCTTCGTAAAAGGGAGACAAGTATACATATAAAATGAAAAAAATCGTTCTGGGTCTCCTCGTTAAACGAAAGCAGCAGCTGAAAATAAAACTCGGTCGAGGAAAAACATCGCCAGCGTACACGCCTTAAAATCGTAATACAAAACGAGTTTAAAAAAAAGAATTACCACCAGTAGCTCTAAAAAATGAAAGAAAAGAGGGACAAGAAACGGGCAATGGTACAGCAAGATTTACTATCTAAAAATATGCTTTCTCTACATTTCCTGAAAAATATGACGAAAATGTATACAGACTCTAGCTCATTTCATTTGTTTACTGTTTATCTTTACCACTTACCTGAATATTTCTGTTCTAAATGTTCACCGTTTCCTGGCGGTAAAATCATGAAGATTGTATTGCTCGTCAACCTTGTTAAGGAAAGATCATTGAAAGAAAAGCAAAAATTTTTGAATTTCGACCTCCGATTTTCATTTTCTGTGATTTTTCCCAATCAAAGATAAACCATCGTTTAAGAATTTGAAACATACAAAATCAAATGTAAAACATCGTGACGCATTTAAATTCTGATCCTTGTTCAAAAGAAATGTGACTTTAAAAACTAGGTTGAATTCGCTGATAACTAAAAAGTTGAAAATGTCTCGCGGATCCTTTCATTCGCTATCTCAACGCGACTCCTTTCACAGAAACTTCCCTTTTGCTCGGTGGACATATTCTATCAGCTGAAGTCGATAGCGGCCGAGCTTCTTTTCAATTACAACCGGGATTATCATTCGATTTCTCGAGTCTAAGATGAAACGCGAAATGTACGAAGGCCATGCGGAAAGAAGCAGTGATTAGCATGGAAGAAAAAATTGCAGCCGGGAGAATGGGATGCGGAAAAAGTTTCAAAAGTGTGCCGCGCTTTGGATGAACTCGAACGCAAAAACTTTCCTTTTTTCTCGCTTTGGAAAAAAATGAACAGGTTTTACCGGGTTTCGAAGAGGTTGGGCACCACCGCACCACGAAAAAAGAAATAAGAAAGGCGTCGAGTATTAAGCGAACTAAAAAGGAAAAAAACGAGAAAGGGAGCATCCCGCATTAGGCGAGTTCTTCTTATTCTTAGTTGTACTTGCGGTTCGAAATAGTGGGGCGCGCAACTTGAATGGAAAGTAGAAGCCAACAGAAAACTGAATAACGAGTGGAAATTTAACGTTAAATCCGCGGCTTGAAGTAAATAGAGAGGGACTTGTCCGCGGAAGCAACTTCAGAACCAGATCGAGGCTAAAGCAGTATTTATAAACCTACGTGTACCTCAGAACAAAGGCTAAAAGTGGAAGAAAGAGAAAAAAATTATGGGAAATAAATAGCAAAGCATTCATTCCAGGAACACTCTTGCGATTAGAGTAAAACAGTATTTGTGATACTCTACATAGCATTAAAGTAAGAAAAGTGAAAAAGGGCATAATTTCTTGTAAGCACGAAACCTACAATGAAAGGAACATGTTAAGGATATATAGGCTATATACTTAAACAATACTAGCATGTTGAATTTGTTATTATAGAT
>NW_017138136.1:129755-152965 GCF_001652005.2 Ceratina calcarata | reverse complement strand
GATCTACAATTTCCATGTAAAAATTCTTCGCTAGTGTCAATAGTTCATGAGTATTTTGCAAAAAACTGTTTTTTCGTTTTTCGTCAATAACTCGTAAACTATTGACGCTAGCGAAAACTTTTTATACAGAAATTGTAGATCTCGTCGTCCTCTACAAGAAAGGTCTTATACAATTTTCCCGTAGATTCAACGGTTTAGGAGTAATTAACGAAAAACAAAATTTTTTGCCAAAAGTTCACCATTTCGACGGTGAGACGGTCGGATTTCGTCAATGCCAATAAAATGCCAATTAACTGTACTTAACTCGTTAAATACTGGAGTTAGAAGAAAAATGCATAGAACCTTTTTTGTCATGTCCTTTGATGTCAGTGCTTACAACTTCCGTATAAAAAGCTTCTCGCCAGCGTCAATAATTAATTGGATATTTCCTTCTATACTTTTTAGCACGTAGCTATTTATTATTAGCATTGTTCTTCTGACGTCTAATTTCTTTTTAATTATATGAAATGCGTTTTTCTAAGGTACATAAACTTTTGGGATTGACTGTATAGCCAATACATCCTTAAGCAGCGTTAATTGTTGATCTTGAGAGACGTTGAAACAAAAGACTGATTAGTATTGAAATAATTGGACTGATTTCATCGCTGCTCATCAAAGCATAAATTCATTTCGTACAGTTTATCGATTTAATTTCTTTGAACCTTGCGATTCATTTAACAACGAAGTGATAATAATTAACTACAAGATTCGTATCGAGCTTCGTTTATTTCTGTAATGCCTATGTTTAATCAATAGGAAGTACTTTACAATATATTTATTGTCGTTTATAAATTCATATTGTAGAGATGTAAAAATGGAAAAATATGTAAGAAGTTTGTAGACAGAAACAAATTACGAAATATGTCGAAAACTGAAAGGAAGTTGGGCAATCCATTCGCGCAGCTATTTTAGAGCGCGGTTGCGTCGGTCATTCAACAATTACAACAATTAAACCATTCCTAGGTAGGACTACGAGCGGAGAAACAGAAATGAAGCCTCCTGTGAGAAGAAGGAGTACGATCATTAGAGTAATTGCTGCCTCGTCACGAAGCGGGTCAACAGTTTTTCCTCTTTTCGAGCTTCGCGCACCGTTGAATGTTTTTCGTGGTCGAAAATTCTACTCCGGCCAAGCACACATTGAGGTCTCATAAGACCTAAGGTCGTCAGGTCCTTAAAGATCTTTATCTTTCACATGTATTTTACTGTTTTCTAAGTACTGGTAAACACATGAAAAATGAAGAGCTCATTATTCGTATTAGATATTGTAAATAGTCAAAAACGTAGTTAAAACTATTCCCCTTATTACTTCTTGAATGCACCTAATCGACCGCTGTTGAAGCTTCGCTTCCGCAGCGAAATTTCTTCACATTCTACGGCTGAAATAATCGCAAATTTCGAATAGGCCAGCACGTTTGGAAGATGGAACTGAGAAGACCTAGAAAAGAACATCGAGACCGGAAAGGTCGTAAAGTATCCAGATGAAACTAACAGTCGGCATTACTTCTGCATCCGCCCCAGTAATCAAATCTGTTGAATCAGTGGGCGCAAATTAAAGCCTCCATTCTGTTGACTGCGAATCACAGCTGCCAGTTTCAGAATTTTAAAACAGAATAGAGAAACAATGAGATAAAAAAGAAAAATTAGAATCAAAGGCACAGAAAATTTTGAGAGTACGATGTACAATTGTGTCGACAATAAATAAGATAATGAAGTCAGAAACAATGGACATTTAAATAGGTGAATTGAGATCAGAAAAATTATGTTTAACGAGTATATCAACAATCTTTAACTTTATAGTCTGTATGAAAGTTCTACCATTTAACGTGAGTTCAAACGTTATTTAAATTATAAACCATAATTATCGGAATACATCACATGTATGTACATCCGCATATTTATTATTCAGCTAGTGGTCAAATGTTTAAACTTCAAGCTTTGACACAAAAACAAGCACTTATGATTCCGAATATTTGACATACGGTTCCACTTTAGACAGTACAAATTAACCACTGTTTATTCAATCAAGTTATTCTGCTTATCCTTATACTTCTATCTTCTACCGTCCATTTAAAATAACACAGACAGGTATTATTTCAATAACAGGAATGATAAGTCATGAAATTGTATATTATTTTTTATGAAATTATTAATTATTTTGAAGAATGTGAACTTTAAGCTCTCAATTTATTTTATATAGTCAATAATTCACTCACTGAAACTTATAAGAATTTATAATTTCTTATTTGTTTCTATAAATTGTAGTCCTGCTGTATACATTAATATTAAGGAGTTAAAGATGATACATAATTGTTAGTAAAAATGATAAGTTTTGCGTCTGATCTCAAGCTATTTTGACTTTCTTTCAAATTCTACTCGTCGAACTAAAAAGAAAACATTCGACGTTCTCTAGGAAATATCTAAAGCAACAAACGAGCAAATAATGGATCGTTCATCGAAGACTGAACACGATTAGTAATTCATTGTACAATCCTTTACAATATCATGCAGACTTAGTGTCCTAACTCTCTCTCAATAGTGAAATAGATACTATCTACCTTCTTCCCCCTGCAGTTTTATCTAGATTAGATACAAAACTATAGTTCGATTATATTAATTCCCCTTACTTTCGTAATGAACATATAATTAGTTTCGAAGAAACGTCCAGAGTTTTGAGCCAGATCGTGCAATCTAATTATTTGTTTAATTTAATTTTCTCCTAAATTTAACTTTTTTTTTTATCAAAAACGCAATAATTCTGCGAAAAATTTCATTTATTAGTAGTAACAGTTTGCTTTATATCTAAAACATATAAAATTATACGAATACAACTTCATCAGAGCATCCACGCACTCCTGTTACCTGTGATTAGCTATCAATCGATCAACTGGCTAATTGAAACTCTGATTGACTGAAGCCAGGTACAGCACTGCAACAACATAGACATATTATTCCTAGTCGATTCGATCTACAGCCGGAAATCGTAACTGATAGATGACGATTGAAACGGGCTTGAAATTCGAGAAACGTAATTACCTACTAGTGATTATCTTCCTTCTCATTTCTCTGGGCATTGTCTGACTCGAAACTCGGAGGCGTAGGGCGTGCGAGAAAACTTGTGATACAAAGAAGCATAGTACGTATTTCTCGTGCAAAAATAGGACGAAAGTTTTCAGATGAGAAGTCGAGTACATTGAAAAACAGAACCGTTTATTTTACAAAGTCAAAACAGCAGTAATTGATTAACAATTTCGCGACGTCTTCAAGGGCGGCTACTTTGGTTTTTCTTCATAACTTCTCACAATTGTCTATGCACCACCAGTGGTTCAGCTAATCGTGAACGTGTTAATCCGTGAACCAAAGTATCATTATAGAACAATTCCAATGACCGTAGAAGTATTGAATATATTCTTTGCAAAAACTAGTCCACAGAGTATTCAATTAAAAATATACGTCGATGCCTCCTATTATATAATATAATCGTACTATGTATGTACATTGCTGTTGCATCGTTATTCAAGTTACGATCATATTGAACACTATTGAAATATAATGTTGTCGCACCATTATATGAATTACAATCGTGTTGAATTTAATTACCGTGAAGTACGACTATATGATATAAATCTGCCGAGATACGATCTTAAGAATAGGAAGCGTCGAAGTGAAATGTTCGCAGTTTTTATTTTGCAAGAACCAAAGTTTTCGTCTTATTTCTATCGAGTTACTAATTGTGTCCATTTGTATCACGAGTTTTACCCACATCCTGATACGTTTCGCGCCCTTACGTAAGATTACCTTGTAGCCAGTTTTAGAGTACTTTTCTCTCCCCGTAGAATATACCGATTTAGAAAAGAACGCTCTCCTGAGGACACCATCCCGTGTAAAACCAGCTGGTCGCGAATTTAGGAAATTTTATTTATGCGCGCCATTCCCCTCGGTGAGCGCCATGCCAAATAAATTATAACGATCCACACAAAATATGATATAATATCATATGATAGTGCAAAATACGATATGATATCATACTAGTTGATACAAGCTTACACTACACATTATTATAAAAGGTGGTGATACGACTACTAAAATTTGTTTAACCATTCTATTAGAAAGTAAATTTGTATTAAATCACTAATGATGATCTCACATGAAAAATACAAATGTGCCAATATTTTCTAGGATTACATACATATTATATACTACTATTGTATGCTATTAGGTACGAATAATATTACGACTTACAATAATTACAATCTAATTACACATTTGAATTGCGGTACACGATGATTTCGTTCGACTACAAGAACAGAACACGTACAAACACACACGCATAAACACATGCACCAGGCCTACACGCACAGTTCAGTCTGTCGACGTCGTGGAGAACAGATTGACCGTCATGAATCGAAGACGTAACGAGCATTGTATTAGGTATGAAAGAACGTTCGTCGAGGAGGGGCAAGCATCGGCGATCGTCCCCGCTGCAATCGGCGGTGCGAGTTTTCAAGGAATTAGTAGCATGGGCATGTGTGTTTGTCTGTCTGTCCTGATCGCAGCACGTTTTAACGTCGAACAATATGTGTATATATTTTTCACATATACGTGTCTGTCACCATATGCATATGCATATACAATATATTTATGAATATGTATACATATATGCATATACACTCCACTCCCGAATTTATCTTCAGACTGTGGTCTGCTTCCAAGTGACGAAGATCGACTGACATATGTTTAAAAAAGATAATTTCCTAAAATTCTTAAGTATATAATATACTAACATAGGTAAAAGCTCATATCTAATGCTTACCAATTTTCACTTGAATATAATAAGTAATATAAGTATTGGTGATCATAAAAATATCAAAATATATGTCTTATGTGAAATTATGCACATTTGCATATACAGTACTAAATTAAATCACGCATTTCCTGAAATGATTGTTATTAAATTTATACTACTTTGAAGTAGACTATCGTTATTTGCTAAGTGTTATGTCCCCCACACGAATCAAGCCGAGCTTTCGCACGCTTACGAGGTGGCTGTCGAAAAGAAACGTAAGCTCAGAGTGCTGAGTTCAATGGTTGTCACATTATTAGATGTGCATGAAACTGTCAGTATGATTGTCCGAAAATATATATAAATCCCCATAATTACACATACATATTTAATTATATGTATACATACAGTTCGGTTTCCGTTTCTCCATTAATTATCGTTTAATTACAGAAAACGAATTGTCGTTTGATAAATAAGCATAACGTTACAACTTTTACTGGTAAATTCTCTATTAGAATCATTAAACCGTTGTTGTTCTGAATTCATGCAATAAACATGTAATTGGTTACTAAAATTTTATGCAATATTGAATTCAAGATAAACGTAGTACGAGACGGATATTGATCCAATTATTATATACATAGTACCTGTTACCACAGTCTCTGAGAGTACAATAAAGAAAATAAACCAGAAACTGCTAACTGAAATGAATTTACATTTTGCGAGGAAAGTTCATGCGGCTTCATAGAATCGGGAGCGGAAACCAGAAATTTTTTACAAACTCGTGTGCTACAAAGTGCGTAAAGCATTCTCGGAAACGAAATAAAATTCTGAAACGCTTTTTAAACATTACTTCCAGTTTACGGTTAAGTGTCTGCTAAAGTAAAACTGATTTTCCAGCTTTTATTTATTTTTTGTTGTTTCGTCACGTTTTTGATATACGCTCAAAAGGAACAGAGCATGAACAAATTAAATCTTTGATTAGGCGGATGTAAGAAATCTTCATTTTTATCTTTATATTAAACGAATATGATCATCGAACCTCGTCAACACTGTTGTTATAAAAGATAAAAGCATTGAAAAACTCTATTCTGTTATATTTTCTTCGCTTTCTTGGAGTCGCTTTGGGTAACAGGTAGAACTTTGTTACCGCGTACAATAAAGTTCGATTAAATTTTCTCCCGGGTAAGGGGAGTGGCATTCGAACGAAACACCTGGGAACCGGATTCTCGTACTATATTATTCGGAAGCGCGTATCGCATCAGGCAAACCGAAGGAGATAATTAATCTAACAATCGATAACTTTCGCAGTGATCTGCGCCCAGGGTTTGATCGCGAAAGACAAGAGTGGCACGTCTGACCCGTACGTGACGGTCCAAGTCGGTAAAGTGAAGAAACGAACCAGGACGATGCCGAGAGAGTTGAATCCGGTTTGGCATGAAAAGTTCTACTTGTAAGTAATTTCGTTATGATCCCGCAAGGAATACCTACCTACCGCAATATCGGTATTGCGTGACTTGATGTCAAATGAGAAAGATGAAACGACTAATGAAAATGACAATAAGCAAACGCAATTTATTTCATGTACATAAGCATGTATAACAAGTTAATTGTCCAGTTCCATTATTGTTTAAGCAATAATGGATATTTTCGATATCTTTTCGAGGATAGCTCACTTACAAATGCTAATACTGTGCGTGCACTTGATCATAAATCTTAATTATTACAATATTCTGGTCATTTTGATTAAAGTTGTCAACATTATGTACTTAATGTATGACAGTTTTGAATAATCGATGAACCTCGATTACCGTTTATAGCGAATGCCACAACTCATCCGATCGGATAAAAGTGAGAGTGTGGGATGAGGACAATGACCTGAAGTCGAAATTAAGGCAAAAGCTCACCAGAGAAAGCGATGATTTTCTGGGTCAGACGATCATCGAAGTAAGGACATTGAGCGGCGAGATGGACGTGTGGTATAATTTGGAAAAGCGAACGGACAAGTCTGCTGTTTCTGGAGCGATCAGGCTTCATATCAGCGTGGAGATCAAGGGCGAGGAGAAGGTGGCGCCTTACCACGTACAATACACGTGCCTGCATGAAAACCTCTTCCACAGTCTATGCGAGAAAAACGACGGCGTTGTGGCTTTGCCCCAGGCGAAGGGTGACGACGCGTGGAAAGTTTACTTCGATCCACCGGGTGAAGAACTTGTCGACGAGTTCGCGATGAGATACGGCATCGAGAGCATTTACCAAGCTATGACGTGAGTGACGTGGAAAATAAATTATTTGTTTCCGCGGTGGTAATCAATGAGGAAATGTCGATTAATTATTGCTCCGTTGTCTCTCAGACATTTTCACTGCCTCTCCACGAAGTACCTGTGCCCAGGTGTGCCAGCGGTTATGTCCACACTGCTAGCGAATATAAACGCGTACTATGCCCACACCAGTGCAAGTTCCGCCGTTTCGGCCAGTGATAGATTCGCCGCCAGCAACTTCGGGGTAAGTCCTCTTAATTAAAACTTTAAACCAAGAGACACTCTCGGTAGATGATATACAAAATTGGATTAAAACCTATGTTCACAATTGTACTATGATCCCGGAGATAGGAATACTTTAGAAAAAGTGTTTCTCATAAAAAAAAAGACTGGCAGCTTTATGAACATGTATTTAATGTGATAAGAATTTAAACAAAAATTTTATCATATACAAGATCATGGATAATTTAATTTAAAACTATAGTTTGTCACCCATAGTATAGACAGACTATGATAAAATATTAAGGATTAAAAAAATTAGAAAGTCGATTGTTCCCACAGCAAATCGAAATAGTCGCTCCGGGAATGTTCTAATGGAACGAATATTCCTGCGGTTCTATCAATTTCATTGTTAAATCTTTCGATTAAACCGTTCTTCTTTCCCGACTCGTCTATTCACCCTTTTCATTACAGCTACTCGTTGTTGGAAATTGAAAACACGAACGTACATCGTCAGATGCAATTAAGATTTTAATTAAGATTTTTTCTCGACTTTTTTACTCTACGACAACGCGTTTTGTCGATTGGCAGGAAAGTTCGTCCTTGCAAATAAAGTGAATTGTAGCGATAGATTGAGTTATATATCTTTATTATCATTAGTGTCCTGTTAACAATAGAGGCTTAATAGAAAATGTTATTCAAAGACCAAGTTCGGATAACAAAATGAATTTCATTTAGAACCAGTTTTTACTATGTATATGACATGTAGGACATTTAGTGTTTGAGTTGAGAGTCTTATTCAATAAAATAATGGGCATTTTATCGAAAAAATATATCGAAAGGAACGACATCCAGAAAAACACATATCCTTATTTATGTCAATGGGCAATTTCGTAGAAATCGTTTTCGACAAGTTATGCACTTACCGAATTTTTCCCGAAGGATCATGAATGCTCTCTTCCTGAGGATATTCGGTTTTCTTCTTGATCTCGATTATCAATGCATTTTTCAACAATACGGTTCTCTTATGTAACTGCATCATCAGCACAACTCCGCTGTGCGTATGAGGTAACAGGAGAACTCAGTATTCGACGAACAAGCTTGAAATATGAATTCGAACAATCTGTTCCATAACATTTTTTTAAATTTATACAACTTCATTTTTTTTTATAAAATCTTCCATTCATATTTTTCCAAACTTAGGCTACGCAAAAATGAAGGACTCGAATATATTTCTTCTATTACCTAAGATATAACTCTTCAAAGAAATAACCCACCAAAAACGAAACTTCCCCAAACCTAAACCGGAACATAATATACGGAAATTCAATACACGGGCGAAATATATCTTCACGGTCGATTTCACCCGTTCCAGAAAGAGAAGTTCGTGAAATTACTGGACCAATTGCACAACTCTCTACGAATCGATCTGTCGATGTACCGGAATAATTTCCCGGCTTCGAGTCAGGAGAAGCTGATGGACCTGAAGAGCACGGTCGACCTTCTGACCAGCATCACCTTCTTCAGGATGAAGGTCCTTGAACTTTCCAGCCCTCCGCGAGCCAGCACGGTGGTAAAGGATTGCGTAAAAGCTTGTCTTCGCTCGACCTATCAATTCCTCTTCGAGAATTGCTACGACATCTACAACCGGGAATTCCAAGTGGATCCGAATGAGGCGAAGAGAGATACGGAGGATCATGGACCTCGGCTGGAATCGTTAGACTTCTGGCACAAATTGATCGCGTTGATCGTCTCCGTAATAGAGGAGGACAAGAACAGCTATGCTCCTGTTCTGAATCAGTTCCCGCAGGAGTTGAACATCGGTCAACTGTCCGCGGCAACGATGTGGTCGTTATTCGCGGTTGACATGAAGTACGCGTTGGAGGAGCACGAGCAACACAGACTGTGCAAGTCCTCGTTCTACATGAACCTTCACTTCAAGGTGAAATGGTTGCACACCAACTATGTCAAGGATGTGCCACCATACAAGGGTGCGGTACCTGAGTACCCGGCATGGTTCGAACCATTCGTCATGCAGTGGTTAAATGAGAACGATGACGTCTCACTTGAATATCTCCATGGTGCCTTTAGCAGAGACAAAAAGGACGGAGTAAGTACATACTATCTTCATTTCTTATTTTCTCATTTCCTTTCGAACGATTCGTTAAAACCTTTGAATCAGAATAAGTATTTTCTTCAAAAATATAAATCCGTTAGAATAACGTACGAGTCTCATTTGTATGTAATTATTTACAACTGAAAATAAAGTATGATTCTATTTAGTCCGTTTATTTTTGTGGATGGACAAGTAACATATAATGTAATAATTACAGTTCCAAAAGAGCAGCGAGCACGCTCTGTTCAGCGTATCCGTCGTCGACGTCTTCACACAATTAACACAATGCTTCGATGTAGTGTCGAAGCTCGAATGTCCCGATCCAGAAATCTGGAAAAGGTATATGAAGAGGTTCGCGAAAACCATCGTGAAAGTGTTGATAGCGTACACGGATATTGTAAAGGTAGAATTCCCGAGTCAACTGACGGAAGAACGAATCGTATGTATTATTATTAATCGCCTATTAATAATCCACTAGCATAAGTTTAAATGTTGGATACTCATCGTTATAATATTTTTCTACGTTACGAATTTTAAGGCAAATATATTGAAGTAACAATTTTACTTTGTTTTCAGGCTTGCATTCTCATGAACAACATCCAGCAGCTTCGAGTGCAACTGGAAAAGATGTTTGAATCGATGGGCGGCCAGAAACTGGAAGATGACGCAGCGAATATCTTAAGCGGACTCCAACAGCAACTGAACGGGACGCTCGACGTTCTCGCTGTGCAGTTCGCGAAGAGCCTGGAGCTGAGAATAACGCAATCGGTAAAGGTATTAGGAGACCTGCTGTTAGCTATCAAGTCCGGAGGTCAGTCGCAACCCGCTCAAAAGAACAACGTCAGTGTGGAAGCTGATCAAGTACTGCGACCTCTAATGGATCTTCTCGACGGAAGTCTGACTTTATACGCCGAATCCTGCGAGAAATCGGTGCTGAAAAGGTTGCTGAAGGAATTGTGGAAGATTGTAATGAGAACTCTTGAGAAGACGGTTGTTTTACCACCCATGTCGGACAAGAGCGTACGTTCGAAATAACTGAACTTCTTATTCAAATACACTTATATAAAACCTGACAAATAGATTGATATACATGTATTATATTTTTATAGATGATGTTCAAGAATCTCACGGATAATGCGAAAAATCTAGCCGCGAACGCGAAGATAGAGGATATGTCGAAATTGTTCAAAAATCACATGGCTGGTAAACCAGATGTAAAGAACGCACTGAGTGGTGTAATGGTAAATGTTTCAACAATTAAAAAAAATATATACCAGAGGTGACGAGCTTCTTCTGCATTGTAGGGAATCACAGTTACCCCGGTATCAATCGAGCAGTTTTCCCACTGCGAAACAGAAAAGGACATGTTCTAAAGTCACCCCTGATATATGCTACTTTTCAGTGCAGATGATTTTTGTTAATAAATACATGTGTGTCTACAGGATATTTCGAAGGAAGTAGAGAAGAACCTTTCACCGAAGCAATGTGCGATCCTTGAAGTAGCCCTTGATACCATCAAAAATTACTTCCACGCAGGTGGAAATGGTTTGAAGAGGGTGTTCCTAGACAAGTCGCCTGAACTGCAAAGCTTGCGATACGCTTTAAGTTTGTACACACAAACAACGGACACTCTCGTCAAGACATTCGTCACATCTCAGGGTAACCAAGGTAAGCACATGTTTATAAATGGATGTAACATTTTGACAAATATCATCGCACCTTTAAATTTATTCGAGTATTGTCAGGTAAAATGACATGGTGTTAACGAACCGAAATGTAATATATGCGTGTGGGTAATCGCAATTTTGTTTATTTTTATTTATACATAGTTATATATAAAGAAGGAAATTATGGGTTATTTTATTGAAGGTAATTGTGGACTATTTTATTGAAAGTAGTCTGCTTTCTTCGCTAAATATCGCATACTGCGCAGTTTCTCAACACACAGTACATATAATAAAATCGGAATTGTACATTGAAAGTCAAATATAAACACGGTTAAAAGTAAAAAGATAAAGAATGAATCATTTAAATTAAAGTTGTCCACCGATAGAAAGCTATAAAAGGATTTCACTTAACTGGTGGAAATAAATAAGAATGAAATAGACTCACTCATTTCACTGGACGATCATTTGTTCGAATACATACGTACATACATAAACTCCGCGACATTTTTATGGAAAACGACTATCACAAATACAAACGACGTAACCGAAATTATCGCGACAGTGCCGCTGAACAATGCGTCAAAGCTACGTCAGCGTCAGCGTTCGATGAGCAGCGAGAGAGGTGGTGACGAAGGGGAAGGAGCCGAGGGTATGGAAAGCCTCGAGGAACCCCTTCGCCAGAGCAAGCCCTCTCTTCGTCGAGAGAGTCGACAAGGTACCAAGAGAGCACTAGCCACCTTTAGAGCAGAAGCTAGTCAGGATACTCTTCGCTGACTTCCGGTCACTCACGAACCTAGGCGCTCGTTTTAGGACGTAGTGGACTGTTTGTGATTGCATTACTCACTGAGCTGTCTCTTCTTGGCTTCAATGTCTTCAACTGTTTGACTACTTGTACATGATTCATGTTAAAAAATTACCGCTTATGACAATTACAGAAAACTTTATATTTTATCATATACGAATGCTTCAGACGCAAAATAAATCAACGAAACCCTTTCGGTACTACAGTTGCTTATAAAACTTCAGCTGGAAGCCACTGGAATAGAGACGTAAAGTCAATACTAGTACGGCGATCGTTCATCAGCCTCAATAGGTAGAATCGAAAGGGTAGAGAATAAATGAAAGACCACTCAGTGATCGATAGTTGTATTAGGTAGCGCTGCTGCTGTCACTACTGCCGCTGTTGCTGTTATTACCGAAACCTTGCAAAGAACAACGATAGAATTTGGCTACTTTTGTATATTAAAGATAACGAGACATTTTTACAGGCTACGTACTTCTATAAGTTATAAAGCTTATATATTTCAAACATTTGTAGGTGATCAGTTTATAAACTTTTGCTATATAATTCAAAGGTTGCCATTTTCTGGTCTTGTCCTTTATACTAAGCATCCCTTTCATCATTTTCTTTAAGGCTTCTATTATACACGTTACACGTGAACACTTATAGATTTTATTCTTATTCGATTGATCACTGCCAAATCACTATCTCACCATTCCCACTTGTATTATTCTTTCTAATGAGGTATAACTATACGAAATTTTTATTAATATCTACGCTGTAATGATTTACTATTCTTTATATGTATACAACAATACTCACATAATTTGTCAGTTAATTATAAGCAACGAAATGGATGCATAATCGATTTTTATAATCTCCGATAAAATGTGTATGGATTTTTTAATACATTTTATAATTTGTAACATACCTGTGAGGAGACGATGAAAACTATTATCAACTCAATTAATTAATAGCTTAAAGTAAACTTCTTTGCATACTGTATGTTAATGTTCCGAATTTTCTACGCTTACAAAGTTAGCGCACGACCGTAGGGTTACCGATTTAGTTGAAACTTTGCACACTTATGGATTTCGTCCTGTTTACGAACATATATATAATTATACTGTCAGACACTCAAGATCTTTCGAGTTGTTAACAATTACAATTTCTACTCTCCAGTTGGATTGTGTTTAGTGACATATCAAGTATCACTATGGCTCAGCGGTGACGCACTGAAATCGCACAACGTAAAACTGTAATATATACAATATTCGTAAATAGAAACACGAAATCTGTAAATGTGCAAAATTTCAACTAAATCGATGACTCCACGTCGTAGACTCTACTTCTTAAAGCTTTTCATACGTCTTTGGGGGTACTGACGACACGGAAATTTCGTCTCCTCTGATGAGGAACCATACAAAGAGACAAAGTTTCACGCATAATATACGATTAGAGCATGTAATCTGCTCTAGAACTAGACACCAAGCATAGAATCTTAGTATTCTGAACTATGAAGTTTAGCCACGAATAGAAGCGATTGAAGCTCCTTCTCTTTCGTAGTGCCTAGCAGTTTCAGTTTCTTATATGAACTCATAACTTGTCTTTTCGTTTAATAAAGCTTCAGATACCGCCGGCTCGGAAGAAGGCTCGGTTGGAGAAGTCAGCATTCAAGTGGACCTCTTCACACATCCTGGAACCGGCGAGCAGAAGGTCACCGTCAAAGGTACGTCTTTCGTATTATTGCAATATATGTATGTATTTTTGGATTATAAATTTATTCTCTCCGGTATTACCATATCATATGAATTTTGTTTTACAGTTGTCGCTGCAAACGATTTGAAGTGGCAGCTGGCCACGGGGATGTTCAGACCGTACGTTGAAGTAAATTTGATCGGACCGCACCTCACCGGTAAGAAAAGGAAACAGTCAACAAAATCAAAGAGCAATAATTGGTCGCCGCAATTCAATGAGAGCTTCGACTTGTGAGTACTTTCATTCCTTTCAAAACGTTTCTTAAGGGGGTAAACTCTACGTAGACCTCCGCATGCAATAACTGCATGCTTGATCCCTTAAGGAGATCTTGTTCGTTGACATAATTTTCTTTCTCCTTATTATATTAATGGATTTATTTTAATGTACAGCATGATCGGTAATGAGCAGCAGCAACTGGACTTCTATGAGCTTCACATTTGCGTGAAGGATTACTGTTTCGCGAGAGAAGACAGACTGGTCGGCGTGGCAGTCATGCAGCTCAAGGATATCGTCGAGGAAGGTTCCTGCGCCTGTTGGTTGTCACTCGGAAAACGTATCCAAATGGATGAGACCGGTTGGACGATTTTGAGAATCCTCTCACAAAGGAACAACGACGAGATCGCGAAAGAGTTCGTAAAGCTGAAGAGCGACATCAGGCAGGAGACACCATTACCAAATCCTACCTGAAGCCCAAGCTTACAGCATTAAAGCCACGACAGAGAAGCGATGCGTCCTTCGAGTTTGGAAAGAGCTCGAAAGGAGTGGAAAAAGAGGAGCGTTGCCCACAGGAGACACTAAATAGAAGCGTTCGGCCGTCGTTGTCGAATGAAGCCTTTTTAATAAAATAAGAAACGGCAGTAACACCGTGATATCAAATACGCATAAATATGATACAAGAAGACACACGCCGCGCAAGGAACGAACGTGCACGAAGAATAATTACTGATGAAAGACGCGATCGGCCGAATACTTTTCGCTGCTAAAGATAACTGTGTCACGTCGGTGAGAGAACGTGTCGCCATGTTTTCTCGTTTTCTTCGTAGCCAGCTTCCAGTCGAGCGTGTTTTCTCTTTTTTTTTACGAATCACAGAGCTTTAGCCCCGTCCCCTATACAAACTGAACGAGAACGAAAAGCAAAATTGAGAAAACGAGCAATTTCGAGTTAACACGCCGATGATTAGCCCCCGAATCGAAACGTTCGTCCAGAGGAAATGGAAAACGAAGAGACGAGAGAGCCGAAAGAATCTCCTTCTACCCTTCCGAAGAAAACTATGAAGCGGTAACACGGAATAAACGTCCAGGACGATGATTGGTGAACACAATCGAACTTCTTTTTTGTTCGAATAAGTGCCGTGAGAACGGAGGATACGAAACCTCATTATCAATGGAGAGTGTTCCGAATAGACGCGATACGTGAAAACAGTGCTGCCAGTACGCAATATCTTTGGTAAATATTCGTAATGTAAGAGAGAGGAAAAACGAGTCGAATTAGTTGTTAAAAAAAGTGCGTCCAGTGCGATCAGACCTCGTTGTGTACGGATTCCCAAATAAAAAGAGAAATGCAAGCGGCGACAATCGTGGTTCAAGACGAATTTAAGTGAAAAACGGGGAACGATCGAATCGGTGTCGGTGACAACCGCGGATCGCAAAACGCATTGCGAATTACGAAAGAAAAGGAGGATGTGAATTGGTGTTTTCAAAAATATAAGAAATCGCACTGCAACGAGGAGACGCATTGCGCTACGTATTAAATACAATACACATAAAAACCCTCGTGTAAGACGACGTTTTAGGGCGTTTGTTCGGAAGACGAGTTTACTTGTAGATATGTGAAACACATTGTTGACGAAAAAAAATTTTTTCTAAATAACAGTTTAATGTAGCATTGCGTACGACCAATAGGCGCGTCGCGACGTCACTCGGGGCGCGCCGTTAGTAATAAAAAAATAGGCATTGTAATGTAAAGTACGTTCTTATTGTAAGAATTACACAAGAAATCGTGAAGAGTCTGATTGTTGTTGGTGAACGATTTAAAAATAAAAAGACGGGATCCGCTCGAAGGCTTCAAGCATTACTCTAGTGTCGAAATCCTCCGGCACGAAACGCAGCACGTAGGTACTCTAAAAAAATCAATGCTCCGTTCCAGTGAAAATGAGCATGAAAATAAAGTAGAACGATATGGTGCGCGCTGCAAAATGTAATGATTGCTTCCGTCCGCCTTTGATTTTCGATCTACGTACAAACACATACGTTACAATAGAGAGTCTTACGATCCATTCTAACTACAAACAATCATTTCCACGAATCAAGAGACCCAAGACCCCTTCTCGAAATTAAACTTTATATCGTGGTAGCTGTATGGTAACTTTAATCGTGTAACTTCGACACTTTCCCGACGATCATTGCTTTTTGTGTAAGCGAATCAAAAACCAAATAGGCATTGCAAACGACGAGATGGGACGCAAACTTTCGAAGAAAAAAAAAACAAAAAGGGTCGATACTACATACTTCTCTGTCTATTTGCTTATCCCATCAATACTACTCTTGTACATAAATCGAGGCTCGTTACTTCGTGGAAACGGTTCGACGGGTTACAAAAACTACGATCCGCGACTCTCTGTATACTTCCCCGAAAAAAAGGTCAAAGCAAGAAAATTGAGGGCGGATGAGCAAACAGATCACACAGATCTATTGCATAAAAATTTAACGTCCTTCGTTTGGCACATAGCGTCGATCGAAAATTTTAAAGATAACTTTGTTTTTGCGTGAAGTTTCGATCGGATCTTCCGGGATAATTCTAAATGAGATGGAGGAAGAGAAAAGAGAATAATGAGGACAAAACAAAAAGTAACGAAAACGGAATATGAAAACCATAATGATAACACGAAAAAAAGATGCACGCAACTTTGAAACTAAATGAATTTCATTCTCTCCGGCCCCCGTGGCCAACAAGATATACAATTCCAAAGATTACATGATTATATCCACGAAAAAAAAGTTTCTACTACGTAGTACGTCTAGATAAATACTTAAGTATTGTGTATAGTGTCTCTAAACGTTGGTACGCAACTGCGTGAGACATTCGTGTCGAGAGAGAGAGAGAGAGAGAGAGAGAGAGAGAGAGAGAAAGAAAGAAAGAGAGAGAGAGAGCCACCCGAGGAAAGAAACATTCGGCAAAAATGAAAAACAGGTAATATAAATCAGGCGCTTTACTATGACCGGATCCATGGCCCTGATACGCATCAGCTACAGGAACTTTCGTATAGAGAAATTTCATTTATTAACACGTTAAACAAGCGCGTACTTTCCAAAATTACCTCTTACCTGATCTTACCACGTAACGTCCTTATAGTCGAGAGAAAGATATAACAACTCTCGTAAGATGGTGGAGTTTCTGTCTTTCAAACCTTTAATAAAAGAGGTCACGATGATGATATGCTGTAAATCCAATAACGTACCGATGTATTCTCCAGTTTTATCAGTGGTACTCGGAGTCCAAAATGCAAATACTTCCATTCTACAAAGTATTAACAGTAAATTTGAATTAATTTGTACATAATATGAACAGTTCGTAATGTTCCAATTTCTATTCGAATATTTTGTAGAATAAGTTCTGACATTTGGAAGTCCACGTATAACTGGATAACTGGAAAATAATACATCGGTATGTTACTGGATTTACAGCGTGTCATCACGACCTCTTTTGTTACATTATGAGGGACAGCAATCCCACTGTTTTATAATAGTTAGTTGTAATATCTTACCGTCGACTATATTATCGACGATCACGCGTCTCACGGCTCGAAACAAAATGATGGTCGTCCATTCACACTAATCGATACGCCTCGAATCTCATTATGAAAAATCGTAGAACAGAATTAAAGAGAGTTACTCGATAATTTAAAGTTATTTCGTTTCACGAACAACAGGCACTTAGCGCGTTAATTCATTAACGAATGAAATTAGAATACGTCGATCCTTCGGACGTGACCGGATCTGTGTGCCAATTTCAATTATCAAACCTGTTTGCGGTTTTCGTTTCGCATGACGATTCACAACCCCTTCCGAAATCGATAAATGTTTGTTGAAAATAGAACAAAGAAACCTAGCGTGAAACGATTTCAAAAGTGTACGCGCATATAGATGAAAAATATCAAAACATAAAAAATGCAAAAACAAATTGGTAGAATTGAAAGGGAGAAACACGGATCCGCGATCTCGCCGGCATCTTCATTTTTATAAATGTCTATTTTCTCCGCTGCCTAAGTATGTATATACTAATTAATGAAAAAAGGCTGGCGAGCTCGGCAATTAGGCCAAGTCCGTCGATACGAAACAGAAGTAGTCTTCTGTTAGCGCGTTTCCCCTCGCGTTAAAAAAGAGTATCTGTTTCGTAAACACGGATTTGTCTGGCAATTTTTTCCTCCTATTCTCCGCTTCGATTAATATCTTGTAAGCTTAATGAAAAAAAAAATATTTCGTGTATTCTGTGATAATTACCCCTTGAAGTACACGCATACGTACATTCCCACAAAAAATGAGACGAACAGATTCACACTTATACATTATTGGAAGACACTGTCCAAATCTCCATTCGAAACATACACATATAAATTCAAAGCAGACGCATTACATACTTGTATACTATACATAGGAATACACACAGTAACATACGTAACTATACTGATTCCAATAGCAACAGTATTTTTCTCTTTTAAAAGACATTTTCGATTTCTATTCTCTATACTCGTTAAACGTCCGAAGAGTCTCGTCGGTGTGCAATGACGAAAGATACTATGGCAATCGTCGCGATTGTGATCGAGTAGCGTAGAAATTGCAATGCCTTCTGTCGCAACGTGTCGCAAGATGACCGATTACAGTTAGATGAACGAGGACAATTCGAATACCGTTGATTATTATCGATAAGAATTGATACAGGGAACGCAAAAGTATTCATCGGACAATGAATCGCGTAGTTAGAGATTTTTCGAAAAGGATTTTAATGAGCAACGAGAGGATTCGGGACAATGATGCGACCATACATCGCCCTTAAACCTTAAACGTTGAATTTACGCGTGAATCATATTTGGTTTTTGCGCGCTTCACTATAATATTAAAATAGAAGTATTCATTGACGTTTTGTTTTTTTTTTTATTCTGTCACGTTATCCAACTCTTAAGGGTACGATTGCACAAAAGATAAACAATGCTTGCATCGCTGTTTGAATAATACTGAATAGGGGTGCACGCGATAATTTGTATTCGTCGAAATAAGGGAAGGTTTAACCCTGCCGGGACTCACACGCGAGGAATTCAGTTTTCGAGTGGTTTATCTTGGATTCTACTTAAAATATCGACATAATTATGGTATTAGTACATAATTTGTAAAATTGATATCACTCTAGCGTTGCAAATGTTTACATGCATACCTACTGTTAATAGATTACTATACGTGACGTGATGCATGCCATGTGTGTTTAGAGATGAGTGCTTAATGATAGATTTAGCGTTTAGTCTATGAATTTCATTACTTTGAATAACTTTTTGAATTTAAAAGAGAAGAAATGAAAACGGTGAAGAAAACAGAAAAACAAGTCCCTAAAGGGTTAAAACAAGTGCCGCGGAAAGAGATAGGAGAACAAGTGTATTACTATCTTTACCTAACGAAAACGCATATCCCCGTAAATCATTTTAATATATATTACGAATATTTAAATGATAAATTTATACAGTCATGAAAAAACAATGCGAGATACATACTTGTAAATAACTTCTTTCTGTGATTGAACGTCTCGTTGCACGAATCGATCCATCATTCTTCTCAGAGAGTACCTAATCGAAGAAGTGAGAAAGAACTTGAAAAGGGCGCGTGCATTGCGGTATATGTATGTAAGTAATAGGGTCAAGTGTTCGTAGTTCTTGTTCGACGAGAGTTGTCAACCGCGAACTTTTGCGTTCGATGACCGACCATGAACGCAGAACCAAAGAAAAAGAGATCATTTCTAAAAGAAAAAAACAGAGAAAACTAGACTCCAGATCACTGTATCGTGAAAACGTGTAGCAAGCGAAACCATTTAACAAACGAGAGGAAAAAAATTAAATGAAAAAAAGAACAAAATATATACACAATTATTGACAATACTATGCTTGAAAAATCGTACGACGCGTATATAATTGTACTTAAACAAATATATTAAAGAAAAAAAAAACAAAAAAAAATAGCAGGATGTTTGTGTTTCGTAAATAAAAGCATACTAAGGGATAACATTTGTAACCATACGACAAGAGACACATTTGCAAAAAAATAAAAATTATTAATAATAATACTTGTACGGAACGCGTAATTTTGTGCGTACATATGCGGATGACTGCGTAATTCTTAGGTATTGTATCCTCGAAGAGTAAAGAGTACATGTTCATCGTCCCGAGAGAACGTACGATAGTTGTTGTTATCAAAATTTTTAAACCAAGCGAATGAAGAGAAAGAAGAAGTATGATATTTACGGCACCACACAACCCGTTGCATAGCCTCCGAGTATATAAATACATAGGTGAATTTAAAAAGCAATTGTATCAGAGTCAAACACGCACATTCAACACAAAAAAAAGATATAATAATACAAAATCCCAGATTCTTTATTGATAATAAACGTTTACATTTCGTTCGTTCACTCGCATAAAGAGCTTATTCTATCTCTGAATCGTTTATATGATCGAAAAAGTCTCTTTTCACCAGTGAACACGTGTGCACGATTTTACGATTTTGCCTTTGGAAGAATGGTATTCTGTCCTTGATCGATCAACGCACGCGACGCCAGCATTGCCAGGTATTTTTTCGAATTCCTCGTTTCATCGATAGGTTCGCCTTTACGTTTTGTTGATTCCCTTTAATGTCCATTAATCCTGTCGAGCTAATCGTTACCGCTTTTCCGGTAAAATTCGCTGTCGTCTCCTATCATGCTTACTTGCATATACTCATCCTTAATGCAGGACCCAAATTGTACAATATTATACTAGTAGTTTTATCAGATTCAATCAATATGCATATTTTGTCCTTATATCCTAGTTGCTTCGCACTCTAAGGGTTGAAATAAAATAGTGAATATCGAAATTTATTATTTAAATAACGTACAGAACGATATATAATAGCTTTTTCCAAAGTCTAGACACTTATCGAAGTTTTCTAATACAATCAACGTACAAAATTGATTGAGATAAACTTCATCGTGATCATTTACTTGTAGTTAGCGGTCCTTAAATCAATTGATGAAAGAGGTAATTTTGTTTGGCGACGTGTGCAAACGTTAACAAGATTCGATCGATAAAATTAGGAAATGCGCGTGACGTGATAATATAATAGTGTTAAGCCAGCGAAAGAGAGAATTATTAAATTGATAAATGCTATGCACGAGCATACGAACGAAATAACGAGTATGAAATAAAGATTGTTACAGTGGTATTTATCGACCAACTGGAATAGCTATTATGGAACATAATATATATAAGGTGATATCGTGCGTGAATAAAAGGCAAACGAGGAAAGTTGACCAGAGTTTTATCGTCGTTAAATCATTACTGTGCCACATTTCATGTCGTATCGTTGTTTACGTAAAACAAGAAGATAAAATCGAAGTATCGTCATTATTATGGATTAATTGTGTAAGATGAGACTCGATGTGACGCCACCGTAATTGCTATACGAAAAATTGCCGAACGTAAGACCATCGATAATCTGGAGGGACTCGTCTTTCATCCACTACATATCCGAATTTGTATACATTTCTTTTTAGGCCATTTGATACGTCAGTTGCACAGAACATAGAAATAACTTTGACGATCTACTCTAGTAAATCGATTCAATCACCTAATTCGGATCTTCTGCTTGCTTAGACATTAATATCACTTGTTAAAAACTTCAATTTGTCGGAGACCTCTAGATGTTCGTTTGGTAGTTAGTGAACAAAAAGAAAGAAAACACATATGTGTAATACACGCAACACAATTGTTATGTTGATCATCAGTGTCTTCGAACACTCACCTTATCATTGTCATCACTGTAATTGCGAAACGCATCTTCATATTATATGAAGTGTCCGACAGTTTCCTTCGCTATCTTTTTGTAATTTATCATTTTCGCATTATCAATAACGTTCACGTGTAAAATATTATTACACTCTAATTGTGTGAACGCAAAATATATTGCATACACAGCTGCACATATAATATACAAATGGCTCGTATAAAATGTTACAATCTGTCAATTTGGCAACTACCTATATTTCAAAGATAAGAGTCATGTAGATGAATAAAGACCATTTTAAGTTATTCAGTATGCCAATGAAACAATGTTTCATATTTACCCTGGCTAGTTCTCAGAGATAACAGTTTGTAATGTTTTACATGGCCATCCTATACATATATATACTATACACTTGTACATATACACGATCGTACTATACATTAACAATCTGATGTTGCCTCGTGTTTCAGCAAATTAGCAAAAAATGATCTTTATCATAATCACAGATTTTTGCATGATTTCAGTAAAATTTAATCGAACGAAACCTATAAACACATCTTGTTGGGACGCGAAGCATCAACAATACAAAAAGAAGGAGCATTTTCTAAATAATGAGATCATTCGTTGAATTCAAGAATTCCCACTATTTCTGTATACATCGATGCTATCTCATCATCATGCTCCATTCAAATACGCTGTTTGCTCTTTACCATCATGTGCTATTCTTTCATACATCTTATACTTTTGTTTCGAAATACACATACCTGTATATTAAAGTGCATATCAAATTATCCCAAACAAAATACATTGACCAATTAATTCTGTAACTGAATTTTACACTTTCTCTTTCAATCCAAAAAGGAAGAACGGTGTTCTCTAGAATATCCGCCTTCCTTTTGTAAATGTTAACGAATGCTTAGGATCTAAGACGCCGTTAATTGTACATTGCGAAGACGTGATTCTTTGAGAATGAATTCCTCATCGCTGATACATACATATATGTTCTGCGTGTAAAGCGAAAGAAACATGATATAATTTATTTATAATCCCTCACAACATACAGCCATCATTATATCGTGTCGCCACAAAAATTAGTACTTAATTATATAATGTTCGTGCAGTCATCTTGATGACATTAAAATCATATTACATTACGATACAAAATATTTAATTTTATGTTTACTGATTTCTTATCGATTATTTTGCACAAGCTAATTTTTTGTTTACATTTCACATTTATCTATCATATCCAATGGGTGCTCTTAAATGGACGGTGGAACAAAAACTGCAATATATGATGATGGTAAATGTTAAGGGATGAAAAGAAGGATGGCTTTCTTAATGAAATAGGCTGTCTCAGGGGAAGGTGATTCACAGACTCTAATAAAGCATCAAAACCTATCAATCTCAATATATTTTACTTTAATACCTCCTTTGATTAATTACATCTAAATTTTACTTAGCATTTTAACTTGTCCCCAAATAAAATTTACAAATATTTCTTATATAAATATCATTTATTAATTATTAAATATTTATCAAATAATTATTATATAGCATTGATCATTTA
>NW_017138136.1:128300-129322 GCF_001652005.2 Ceratina calcarata | reverse complement strand
CATATATAACATAACATTATAATCAGTGTTACCACACCGATAGATTACCATGGTTTTGCCCCATGATTGTTTTCGATACGTGATATTTCAGTTTCTTTCAGATATTACATTGTTATTTATAAGCACGTTTTTCCGCAAGCTTGCTGCGGAAATGGCAATGCTATTTCGTACGGATTTTACGTCTGCGTGGTACATAGGGACTTTTCAACAAATAAAAAGAAATTAGTGACCTAGTGATATCTTCGAGGGTGATCTCATGTTTCTATTCGTGATATTACAAAATCCGGGATCAGATGGCAGCATTAGTAACAAAGAACAGAACGAGTGGAGCGAGCGGCTCCAGTCGATCGTTGGCCGAGACCACAGGAGGACGGTAGGATCGACGTCCACAGACTACCTCTGTACGTAACCGGGATTGGTCGATGGTTCTCGTGTAAACCCCACCTACCAGGTGGTCGTTCGAAAGTGTAGTTGTGTAGTTCCTTACGGTGAAACGACGGGCGCTGCTCTCTCTTCGTACGTATCCAATCGCGAGAAAATCTGAAATGAGACGTATCGGTGCGCTAATATGTGACGGTTGAGAGAGGACGAGGACCAGGAACGTGCGTGAGGGTGGTTTACGCGCGTGCGGGTGCTTGACCACTTTCGAAGCGTGAACGACGGAAAATCGGCGTTTAAAAAAGAAGTGGCCAAAGGTGAAGAAACAGCGTGAAGAAGAAGAAGGAAAAAAAGAAAAACGCGTCGAAGCAAAGGAGATAAAAACGTGTGTGTGCCAGAGCTACACTCGCGAGAATCCACTATTTCGGGGGAGGTTTAGATTTTTTTCTTTCGCTATCTGTCTTTCGTTCTTTAATTCTGTGTGTGCCTTTCTGCCTTCTTTTCCTCTCTTTCCGTTTCTCTCCGTATTTACTTGATTTGTTCCGAGTGAAAGTATCGGTTGCGGCGAAGTGTTTTCTCGCCGCGTAGTATGCGCCGTATTTGTATCGCGGGGTAACAAGTAAACGTACATATATACATTATAT
>NW_017138136.1:120566-127612 GCF_001652005.2 Ceratina calcarata | reverse complement strand
ACATAACATTATAATCAGTGTTACCACACCGATAGATTACCATGGTTTTGCCCCATGATTGTTTTCGATACGTGATATTTCAGTTTCTTTCAGATATTACATTGTTATTTATAAGCACGTTTTTCCGCAAGCTTGCTGCGGAAATGGCAATGCTATTTCGTACGGATTTTACGTCTGCGTGGTACATAGGGACTTTTCAACAAATAAAAAGAAATTAGTGACCTAGTGATATCTTCGAGGGTGATCTCATGTTTCTATTCGTGATATTACAAAATCCGGGATCAGATGGCAGCATTAGTAACAAAGAACAGAACGAGTGGAGCGAGCGGCTCCAGTCGATCGTTGGCCGAGACCACAGGAGGACGGTAGGATCGACGTCCACAGACTACCTCTGTACGTAACCGGGATTGGTCGATGGTTCTCGTGTAAACCCCACCTACCAGGTGGTCGTTCGAAAGTGTAGTTGTGTAGTTCCTTACGGTGAAACGACGGGCGCTGCTCTCTCTTCGTACGTATCCAATCGCGAGAAAATCTGAAATGAGACGTATCGGTGCGCTAATATGTGACGGTTGAGAGAGGACGAGGACCAGGAACGTGCGTGAGGGTGGTTTACGCGCGTGCGGGTGCTTGACCACTTTCGAAGCGTGAACGACGGAAAATCGGCGTTTAAAAAAGAAGTGGCCAAAGGTGAAGAAACAGCGTGAAGAAGAAGAAGGAAAAAAAGAAAAACGCGTCGAAGCAAAGGAGATAAAAACGTGTGTGTGCCAGAGCTACACTCGCGAGAATCCACTATTTCGGGGGAGGTTTAGATTTTTTTCTTTCGCTATCTGTCTTTCGTTCTTTAATTCTGTGTGTGCCTTTCTGCCTTCTTTTCCTCTCTTTCCGTTTCTCTCCGTATTTACTTGATTTGTTCCGAGTGAAAGTATCGGTTGCGGCGAAGTGTTTTCTCGCCGCGTAGTATGCGCCGTATTTGTATCGCGGGGTAACAAGTAAACGTACATATATACATTATATATAAAAAAAAAGTGCTTCGTGTAACCAACAAGGACGTCAGCTGTGTGCGCTTTTACGAGGGGGACGTGTGCGAGAGAGAAACCCGCTGTTGAGAGACAGAGAAATGGCGGCGCTGGTGGCAGGTGTCCAGTATGGTTTGTCGTCACACAGTACTTTTCACGAAAACAAGTCCCTGATCTTCGTGAAACTCACGGACTCGGCGCAACGTGCCATCGAGGACTTCCTCAGGAATCGAGTAAGTAAATTCCATCGTCTCTTTTCTGTATCCTCGAATTTTTCCGCGATCTTTTTCATTTCGTGAACGCACGGACTAGGAATTGGGAGTTCATATGCTGCCGTGTATACGTGCGTATGTGTTCACGTCCGTTTAGGTACACACATCTACATGCGTACTCTTCACGTCGTCACGCAACAGTCATGTGTGCGTACATGTGTCGTAATGTCGTGCCAAGGAAAGACACTCGATCGTCACTTTGCTGGCCATATGTATTTCATACGGGATTTCGTTATCATATGCCGTCAACATTATCCCTGCTTCAATTACGAAAAAATTACCTAAACGTTATTATTCGAATTATCCTGCGAGTCTTACGGCATCAGATGAAAAAGAATAAAAAATATATTAGAATTGAGCGTACGAGACCACACTAGCTCGTTTGCAGCTGCCCCAGGTTTTTCTTTCTTTCTTCTTCATGAACGGTCGAAAGGAAGATAGTACGCAATACGATTTAAAATGATTATCGAATGCCCTCTTCGCCGAAATTAATTCTCTCAGACTATATCATCGTTAGGGTGTATCCGTTTGGTTTGACAACATTACGTAATAAGGGGATTGGCAAGGCGATTCTGTTGCTAGATCCGCTACCAGATCGAGACGAAGTTTATTTTCAAATATGTACTCTTATGTTGGCGTGTGATGGATCTCGTTCAATAGCAGACATTCCTTTTTTGCAATCACGAAACTTTAAAATGGATGAATCATCATCTCTGCCAGTCACTGCAGTTGAGCATTGTGCCACGTGTTTTCTTTAGTCTCTGATCTTTCTTCGAGAATGTATTCGTCGCTTTGCCGTCATTGCAACAATTATTTCGAAATATTTTTCGCGTTTAACTGACGGACAAACAAAAGTCGTGCTTTCGTAGAGGTTATGTTTGTTTCGTCACCTGTGTCCCTGAATTTCATTAAATAACACATTATCTGCATTTCGTAAAATTTGTTTGCAAAAGTGGAAAAAAAAAAGAAATGAATAAGTACGTAGTTAAAGTTGTGAAAAAAATCGTCGTATACCGAACGATTTTTGTACCATCTCTACCAAACTCTTGGACAGGATTAGAAAGTAAAGTTGTCGAAGGGGCGTGTGCCTTTCTTCAAAACAGCATCAGTCAACGCATGCATCTAAGTTCATTTTTATATGCACGTGTTTTATAACGCGTATATGCACATGTAGAAAAAACAGTTATAGTTACATGTATGTAGGTACATGCATTGATGAGTTGCATGATATCATATGGTTATTATAAATCATCGATATGGCATTGCGCAAGAAGAAAATATGTGACCATATCTGAGCGAGTTTTCCGTGTATTTCTGCTCGCTTCTAGTTGTCCAAAATTCGTGTCTACTGACTGTTTTATTTATTCACCAATTAGTGAAAGTTTTAGCTTCATTATCACGTGATCCATACGGATTTCCCTTTTTTTAAATTCGATCGCAAAATTTTCCTATCTATACATACGTTACCGTTAGTATTGGTTATCTACAGTCGATTGTAATAGATATTTCCTTATCGTTGATTTTTAGGAATCATATTTCATTCGCTATCCTTTAAGTAAATTATACTGTATTGTATGTTTGAATTTCACATGAATGTATCTTCTATACATTTTAATTTTTCGTAATCAAAGTTTTGCTCTCTTAATATCTAATTGCTAATAAGCTGCTTGATTCCGTAACTGTTACGCAATAACACTATAATTTCATGATAATTAAATACCGTAGTACATTGGGTTTAAAAGAGATTATACTTAACTTATCTATTAATACCCTACGTTTTATCTCGAAATTATTTATTTGTTAGAATTTATAAAATAAAAAATTTGTGTCATTAGTTTTACTGCTTGTCATTCATGAATGGGTAAGTTACGTAGGGAAATAAGCATTAAAAAACGATTAGTAATGGAGAAAAAAGTAATTGTTACTTTTATAATCGAACCAAGGTTTTGCTATGAAAAACACAAGCGATCCGAAGAGTAATAAAGCGACGTGTGCAAAGAATCCGCGAAATTAGGATTGGAATGCGGCAAAGCGTTTATTCGTTCCACGTCAGGAAGCGGTTGCATTATACTTGACGGATGTCTGAAACTTTTGCGCGCGCCATGTCCTTCCGTGCGTGTAAATATTTGCTTTTGTGATATACAATGTTGTAATTTTACCGTTCCGTTTTATATCAATTGCACTGATTCTGAATAATCGGCTCAAGTCTCACTCGTACCTAGTTAAGTAATCTATATACGATCACAGTAGTTAACCCAAACGATATAAGATCACTTTATGAAAAGATAATATAATCAGAGAACAAGTTTAACATTTGAGTCGATCTAATATTCGATCAACGTTTTTGTTCAAATGCTATATAAAAGAGACTGTAATGCAAATGTATTTTAGTATGACGTGTTGGTGATACATTCTTTAAAACTTCTTTTTTTTTTAAGAAAAGCTCGTAGTACAGGGCGTGTGCCTAGGGTTGCTTAAAAAGCACCGGTAAATTCACTGATCTTCTGAGCGCTTGGACTCTCCCAGGGGCCAATTTCTCTGGGTCGAGAATATAGCATGTAAGTCCTGTAAGAAAAGAGGCATAGGGTCTCTTTGAATAGCACAGCTGTTCCTCAAAACTTGAATAACGATCCGTGGGTAGAACAGGCCGTGCACCGACGACGGCTGAAAGTTTTACAAATCCAGAATGACCGTAGTATTGATCCCGTAAACGGGATTGAAATGGCCCCTGGTCGTGCAAATAGTTAATGGGTTACTGTTCGACCAACTTTTGGGCGATTGTAATAAAACTACATTCCTACCTGTTTGAAATAATTTAAGTTACCAGAAGAGAACATTGGGGAAAACCTAATCCTATTGATGTCAACAGAACGGAACATTTATAGTATTGTCCAAGTCAGGGACGCAAAGAACAATAGGATTTTACAGAATTTGTAATTCTCGGAATTAGAGGAGGTGCGACTCATACAGGATATTTACAATTAATAGCACTTAGGCCATAGACACTAATATTGAAAAGCTTGAAGACATTCACGGATATTAAGAAGATAATAGGTAGTCTTCATTCATATTGTTGTTTAGGGCCATTAATTCTGTTATTCATGAGGTTCAAAATATGTATTAGTGATATAAAAGTACATTCGTTGTTAGTACAGTATTTTCAGAAGTAAAAAGTAAGAGGGCCTGCTCACTCTCTTTAAGTAGAGCATTTAGAAAGCGTCGATTTCGAACATTGCAAGACATTTTGTCGCGGAATACCAGGAAATTGTGGTGGTCCGTATTTCGCAACTCTGAGGAGTACGGATATATATATATATAATCTATATTTGTCTTTTTTTTTACATTTAGTTTTTGAACGTGTCCGCTATTTTGGTCGCTACCTCGATTATTATCATTCCGCATTCGCTGTTGCGTGGCGCTCGTTTTTTGTATTTCGTTCGTATTTCTCGGAATGCTTTGAACCGTTACTCACTTGAAATAGAAATCGGCCTTTCTCGACACTGTTTGAATTAAGTTTCTCCATTACAGAAAACATGATTCTTCTGCGCGTTGGATTTCAAGTAACGCTCATATGGACGTGTGATAGAAACAGTAATTTCAGTGGAAGTCGTTGTCATCGATGAAACTGATAGAATGACAAATTATAATGAAGATTATCGTGATACCTTTGATTGGTCTTGAACTTATATTACGGAAATTATTATGAAAAAATTATTATACTAATGTATCTTCCTTAGGGTGATGATGCTAAGTTTTCGACCTTTTTTTTGCATATCTATTTTAAAGTTTAACAGATTATTATAGAAAAAAAGTTGACCATTTTTTCTGACCATTAGTTTTATGCTCGTCGATCATGCATGTGATTTAAAACGTAACAATTTATTTTATATCAGTCATGGGAAAATACTGGCTATCGCGTATCTTTCTGAAATTATTACTTACGTGTTTCGCATTTGAAGTCGTTTTCGGCTTGTAGTTACATAATATAAATATTGAATACACTTTTTCGTTGTAGCTACATAATAATACTGTATGAAAGTTACGAGAACCGGGCAACATGATTTTTTCCACCAGATATACCGATTTCTTTGCAAAACTGTTTCTAAGCTCGTTTCTATCCGACTTTCCCCTATCGCTGTAGGACATCTCCGTCATCGCGAATACGCTTATCGGAGCCTGGATGAGATAATACGAACCGTGTGTCATGTCGGACGTATGTAAAGTGCGAAGTTTAATGGTAACCTGGAAATATAATGACAAGTCTCATTGCTGTGCTGGCGGCGAAGAATGAAACACACGCGTTTCTTCTCTGCGCGTGGAATCAGCGAATCGGGGGCTGGTAGGTGTCTAGAATTTAGTGGCCGGCACGCGATAATTTACGCGAAGTGAAAGTGAACGGTTGAGATGTATCTCAGGGGGAGTGCACACTTCGAGAAATAATGTCAACGGTCGAGAGAGCCTTGAAAGTGTTTTTGAATCGGGCAAACTTTTTTCGTCGATTTCGCATTTTGGAATGGCCTAGGAATTTAGAAAACCGATTCAATCTGTTCGTTCGGGATAGATAAAAATAGTATGCGAGATGAGATGATAAGGACTGATATCTAAAAAGTAATTCCTCGTTTTAATGTAATCAAACTCAAAAGACGGCATCATTGATTTAGTTAGTTATCAATTTTGGTACAATAAAATTTGGATTCGTATCTTTTAATTTTGTTGCGCCATTTTACATGCAAAGAAGAATAATGTAACGTAACTTCATTAGATCATTCATCACCATATGTGGTATGTTAATTATAAATTATTCTGAATCATTAAATAGATTAGTATAGAATCGCGATCATATTTTTTTCTTTGGTATTGTTTCTTAAACAGGTCAATGCTTCTTATCGGTTCATCGTCATCGATTGAACTCTTTCTGGTCTTACTGTACCGGATCATCGATCGTCTGTAAAAGTCGACTTTGATCATCGGTACGGTCGTTAAGGTTTGTCTGTGTGTTGTATCCGCGATGGAAGCCCCTCGTGCAAATTATTGCTCTCTACGTGAGTGATCGATCGTTGAAAGAGCGAGGCGTTACATATTCGCGAGAACAGCAAGGAAGGAGAGAAGAGATGGAGAGTGAGAGAGAGAGACAAAATTAGAGACGCGGAATTTCGTGGTATAGAATGCAAAATGTGCAACCGAATCGGAATTACCCGAGAAGAATCGCCATCGTTGCGTTATGCCCGTTACGTAATTATAGAAAATTAATGCATATAAAGTGAATGATATTAAGTGACAATCCATGTACTATACATATCGTTTTGTAACTGACAATGAGGTATTAATTAAAACGTCCTTCGTTTTATTCGACAAGATCATTGTTTTGATTTAGTTTTTCGTTCGGTTAAGATCCATTAAACAAAGAAGAAATTTTTTAATTTATAGGTAAATTTACTGGTGAAAACCGTGCGATAACAATGCTTGCTCACGTAAAATAAGGCAGGCGAGGGGGGAGATAAGGAGATACAGGTTTTTAACTTCCTGTAGAAGCGTGGCGTACTGATATGCACTTGTATGAGGAGTTATTCACGTAGATATGGGAGAATGAATAGTAGATGAAAGATAAAAACAAAATGTAGATTTAAATGTTCCTAATGTCTCTTCGTGATAGGATAGTATAATTTATTCAGCCACTTTAACTTTAGTACTTCGAGGGATCCATTTTCAAAACGTCCATAAAATTGTCCGAATATTAGGGCTATTGTATGTATAAATC
>NW_017138136.1:103558-120161 GCF_001652005.2 Ceratina calcarata | reverse complement strand
TGCATATAAAGTGAATGATATTAAGTGACACTCTACTATACATATCGTTTTGTAACTGACAATGACGTATTAATTAAGACGTCCTTCGTTTTATTCGACAAGATCATTGTTTTCATTTAGTTTTTCGTTCGGTTAAGATCCATTAAACAAAGAAGAAATTTTTTAATTTATAGGTAAATTTACTGGTGAAAACCGTGCGATAACAATGCTTGCTCACGTAAAATAAGGCAGGCGAGGGGGGAGATAAGGAGATACAGGTTTTTAACTTCCTGTAGAAGCGTGGCGTACTGATATGCACTTGTATGAGGAGTTATTCACGTAGATATGGGAGAATGAATAGTAGATGAAAGATAAAAACAAAATGTAGATTTAAATGTTCCTAATGTCTCTTCGTGATAGGATAGTATAATTTATTCAGCCACTTTAACTTTAGTACTTCGAGGGATCCATTTTCAAAACGTCCATAAAATTGTCCGAATATTAGGGCTATTGTATGTATAAATCTTTATTTATTGTAGGATTTTATAAATCTATGAAATTTCAGAGGTTTTTTTTTTACCGAGAACTTCTGTTTTAAAAAGAAGGGACAAAAGCCATAACTGTAGAGAATTATAACAATACCTAAATATCCGGAAATAAACTCCAAAAAATAATCTACTGGAACGTACGGAACTTGTTTTCCAACTGAGCTGTTATTTTCAATCTGCTTAGGTTTGGCACATATTTCATTTTCCGCCTCCCGTCATATACTTATTCGGTTTAATCCGAGGCCAATAATAATCGTGTACGCTTAGTTGGTTTGTGATTCGTTTCACGGTACGTTAAATCTAAATTATTTGTATTGCATTGGACGTATTCTTATACTTTCGAAAATCGAACTTCATTTATTCCAGTCCTTTCAATGCGATTAGTAATTTCTAATTGGCTGCATGACGACATATCTTTGTACCTCGGAGTGGAGATAACGCCTGCTTCTGTTTCGTTCAATTATCGGTATATCTCATTTGTTTTTCATCGTTCGCTTCTATCTGGCGTGGTTTTGATGGGATCGTAACACGATTGAAACTTCATCGCGAAAGGCGACCTTGCAGCTGCACTGGGGAAAATGCAAGATTGCTTTGTCCTTGAGGGTACAACGAATTTCAATGTAATGGAAATCGATAAGTCGTTTTCCGGAAGCGATTAATAAAAACACGGTGATACTCGAAGGATCCTCGTCAGATAAACCGAGTCCACATAATGGGGAATTGATATCAGTTTATGATCAACGAAGTAGACGATAAAACCATTAAATTGAAATAATATATTTTGTTAGGATTAGTAATGAAAGGATTGAGAGCTTCTTGTAGATTTTAATACATTGTTGAAGAAAGAATTGGATAGGAGAAAGCAATTCTGTAGCCAATTAAATTTTTCATCTATCCAGAATCATTATTGGGGTTATTAATAATAGAAGTAATCAGGTGTTTCCATTGAGAATCTCGTTTAATTATTTTAAACTTCTGGAAACTAATTGAACGCGAAAAGTTGAATCGAATTAAATGGATAATACTATAGCGCACGCGGCGTAACGCGATTGAGCGGCGAAAGTATCGTCGGTGATACGATCGGCGAACGGAAATCGAGTAAGTACATAATCGATTGTAGGAAGTGACCGCTTCGCGTGAGAGTTACGCCGCATCAATAGCGGATGTCTCTCGCGATCGGGATCGCGTTATAAAGTTCGGTGAAGGGAAAATGTCATTAATACACGACCGATAGCCGAGTCAGCGCGAGCGTTGTCGTGTGCAGTTATTTGGCGAGCAAATGCTTTCACCGAGGAAGGCCTCCGGGACGTCCTTTCTCTCTAAGGACGTCGGGTTGCTGTGAGAGTTCGTCTCAAGGCCGTTGCACTTGCGCAGGAACGTTGCTCGTTTTTCGTTCATCTAGAAAGGAGGACAATATTGCAACACAGAGGAAATATGGACAGACTAATACTTCGGAAGATTTTTCATACTTTTCAACGCTAAGTAATGATGGAAAAAATAACGAAATCTGCATTAGATAATGTAACAAACTAAACATTAAAACGAATTTTGTCTTGTTTCTCTGAGAAATAAACACATAGAATCGAATGGCGTAAACCTGTACTTTTGGCCAATTTACTGGATAACATTAACGTTCTATCTTATCGCAATATTACGGAGTCAATCTACTACTTAAGAGTTGTAAAGACTTGAAACACGTATGCTTTGAATCTACGAGAAACAGAAGTTCCTGTAGAACAACTCGCAATAAATGAAACGACAGACTTCACAGCAGATTCGCAGCAGGTCTTTCCAAGAAAAATGTCACTTCTGCTCGTCAATGGTAAATCCTCGAAGTGACGAGTCATCGCTTCTAATGAACAATTTCCATCGAAGATTTTACGCGATCCTTGTTGCAAGTATCGTTCATACTTTATAAACTACAGATTCTCATCAGCTAATATCAAGAACAAATCAACTTCATTGAACATTGAGACACAGTATGTATTAGTTTATTTCGTTAATACCCAAAATATTTCACTTTCAGCTAACTAATTTGATATAACTCCGACCAAGCGAATTCACGCGTTAATAACAATTACGAAATAAATTAGGAATGATCATAAGCGTTTTGTGATTGAATCAAACGATTGCATAAATATATCAACGTATAATTATAAGCGTATCTAACAAGACAGGTACCGCAAGTAAATTGAAAGCGGTCTTTCTGTTGAAAAACCAAGATATTCATGACCAGATGCCCCCCTGACTACTGGTGATAATTAAGACAGTTAATTAACGTGTGTTAAGAGTATACGTTGTTATTAATCGAGCATTGATTACCGGATAAAGCGATACTCGTTAGACCGTACAACCTCTCCTCGGACACATCCTTACTGTGTGCACACGCGTGTATCCCGATGGAATGCAATTATCTGGCCGTTTTGATGAAACACTAGCCATCATAGAGTTACGTCGCGTCGTGTCAGGTAATCAAGAAATTTATCAAACGAGGAAGGGACTGCTTAAAAGAAGAAAAAGGGGTTCGGTAGTTAAATATTGACTAGTTAAAATTTTCCACGTTCCGCTTCGTGTACAGCGTGTTTTTCCGTTAGAAACGATTGTGCGTATAATCAGAAACAGTTTTTATCGCTCATCCCACATGGAATCGCGTGAATCAAAATTAGATTAAAGCTTGTATAATACGCAGTTTATGAGGAATTCAAAATTAAAGTACACTTTATAGATCAAGTTAGTTGAACCCATTGTATCCAGTGTAATTACTAAAGAGTTTATGCATTGATTTTATTGTAACCGGACAACATAAAGTTGGTATCGAAGAAACCAAGTGTTTCATTAGAATCTAAAGGACTGTTCCCTTAACACTAAAACTACAGGCGATTAACTTATATCTACCGGATACCTACTTCTACCGGAGGGGTCAAAATAATTTGTTTTTCACATTAAGAAAAGACAGCAATTTTTAAGTTTGTATGAATATAAATTGAATAATAAATTAGTAATGATAATAATACTTTAATAACAATAATTATGAAAATAATTGCGCTTTTAACCTACGTTCCGTCGGAGTCAAAATGACTCATCTCGGTATATGGAGGTATACTGTATAAAATTTTACATCAAAAAGATAAAAAGATGAAAACTGTTTTACAAAATTAGTTATTTGCATATTTTAGAAAAAGTCATAGAGAATGTTAGAAAACAAAATGTACTGAAAATGTATAATGATTATAAGAAATCCCAAACAAGTTATTTTTACCTCCCTTGATAGATCTAGTGTTAATGAAAGTCAGCGGGTTTAACGGAAATAAGTTCTATGATTCTTTGAACGTATTCGAAGGCTTAATAAAAATCGATATCGGTCCTAATTATTGTCTACTTAATTCTACATATATATGATGACCCACGCAATTTGAAATTCACTATTCTATTCTTACTATATTTTTTCTGAAGTATACGCATAGTATCATGTGTGATTTAAAAAAAACTACATTTTTTATACAAATGGAATTTGCAGATCGATCTGTATATTCGCATAAATTTTCATCTTTATCACAAGAATGCGTACAATAGTATCTTTGAAAAAGTCATTCAGTACTCTAAGGATATATAGTTAGTCGCTTTTACGACCTTTCAGATGACTCCCACAGGGTAATAAAATTCCGTGCGTACGGGTCCTTCGGATTAGTATCGACCTTGGATTTATCTTTGGGAAACTCACGTAGAAAAGGTCGTCGTTGCTCAGAACCGGTGTACTGATTCCCTTGTATCCAGATTATTAAAGGCGTTTCTTACAATAAACGGGAATTGTGTTTTAATAACGCGCATTGCTTCTCGCAATTGAACGCGGATGCACGATCATTGTACTTCCGGCTTTCGATAAAAACAGATCAGACACGCTTGTAGAAATTTCTTTCAAGATGATTTACGCGTTAAGGCCCGGATCACCGATGGAAAGTCACCGTTTATATGTCGTTGACTTTAATGCGCCTCCGGTGACCGTTCACTTGGCATTTTTTTCATCATCAATGAAAGTTCTTGTGTTCCTCGCGATGCCGGTAATAATCGAGGAAACTCGTCCAACACGGAAAAAATCGTTTTATCTTCGGACAGACTGGGGTGATTGTTCGAAAGTTTTCTGTAATCGGTCTCGTGAGAAATGAAATTCGAAAGTCCTCGAAGCATTTATTATAAGAACTCCTTTTTGTAGATTTTTATAATTTTAATGTCAAGGGGAATAAAAATAAATCATTTCTTAATCATTCGTTTCGGGCATATTTTAACGAAACCCTGAGAAACGCGTTTCAGTGAAGATAGGAGGCAATTAAGTTATTAACGGCTTAGCGAAATAGACTTAGCGACACAAATCGTGTTTTTTAACACCTCTAATAAATCTTTTTTCTGCTCTTTCTCAAAGACGATGATTAGGGTATCCGCAACTTCTAAAAGCCTTTACAAGTGCGTATTATAAGATGGTCAGAGATGATGGGGGTGCCATAAAATGTGGTTGGATTTAGGCGAAATAGCGGAAATCCTGAAGACCAGAGGCGAGCGAAGTCAATCCGTTCTAAAGAAAATGCCTATCATTGATGCACTTTACAGCCGAGCATTGTGCTCGATCTCCTGTTGCCATTTCACGAAGAAATCCCGTGTTGGGTCGAAGATCGAGGGTCGCCTTTCGTATGTCGATCCACGAATGAAAGACAAAAATCAAGAAACTACTATTGTTGAACCAATAATTCTCTCGTTGCATCATGGTTGCTTGGGTTTTGGAGGAATAGCTTTATACATATTCTCTGACTTTAAAAGACATTTCGAATATAATAACAAAAGAACCAACAACCCTTTCATTATCAAAACCAACGACTACAATCCCTTATTAAGATGAAATAAATTATATGTATAAAAATCAACATTAAAAAAGAACGGGACAAAATCTGGACTGATACTAAAGATGATTTAATAATTGATGCGATGCTAAACACAAACAAGAAAAAAAGAGTATAATAAATAGAATCATGAAACCAATTGTGTCGATTGAGCACGAATGTCTGAAATTTGAAATGTTTCTTGGAAAAATAGGTGTAACCAGCGCGTTAACATAAACAAGGCAGTCGAGAGTAAATGAAAATTAAGGCCATTTTGTTCCTCTTCGATAGTATTCAATGAACGATTGCATTGAAACCACATCGAGGAGAGATCTGCAATCAATTGTATAATATCCTATTAACACAGTTTTAACTCAGCGATTACTGCTGAAGGAAGTCCATTAAATTCGATTGAACAATTTTGGGGTCGGTCATTCGATGTCGTTTCGCGGCGCTGAATCGACGAGATAACGGTATCGAAAAGGTGTCTAATTTATTCGACGCCGCGAACACCGGCGACGTTTCATCATCGCGAAAAGCCGTGAAACGGGAATTCGACGGGAGCCTCCTGTTGAATTCCATGGCCAAGAAATCGGATTGTTATGAATCTGGCTTGAAATTATCGGAATTCTCTAGGAATCTCGACACCCCTATCAGCGTTCGCGCTGTCGCATTAATGCAAACATCCTCGACCATCCATCACGGATTGCACGAATATTTTATGTTTCTGGTTCTTCGTTACAAAATAATGATTCGTTATTGCGAGGCTTATCAGAAACCGATTCGCCGTTGTTCACACGTGAAACGGAGAATGATGTAGGATAATTAATAAAAAAATAAAAAGCTTGGATATTCATAAACACACTGTAGAAATGTGCGAGTGTGTTAATATGCGAACAGGATTTGCACAGGTGAAAAAGCAGTATGAAAAGAAAATTAAATGGGCACATGTTATAAAATTCCAGAACGTTAAGCAACTTTATAACTGTCGTGTCGTACTGCGGCAAATGGAAGAAAAAATTAGAATTGTTTTTTAGACAACTTGATTTTATTTAGTTATCGGTCGAATAGGAACAGCAGATTCGCTTGAGGTTCAGGAAACGATTAAGAGATATTGCTGTAGTACTGCTCGATTTCATTAGAAAATGCAAAGCCAGTCTTCGAACAACCCAGATAAGATAGGCAGAATTGGTAAGAGGAAGAGAGATAGGAAGACGTAGACTCTTGTATTGTGTAACATGGCGTCTGCGTATAATCACGGTATAGGCCACACACTGATCGATAAAGGGTATAACTCCGAGGATGTGCTAGAAGAGATTTTGAACATTGTTTTGCATTTTTGCTTTTCGAAAATTGATTCCCTCGCATCTTCGCTTATTCTTATTTCTTTTGCAAATATTAGACAAAGAAAATTAGAAAAGTACTGATCCATCGAGGAAATAAAGTTTTTCACTCGAACGAAGTGCTTTGTACCTCTCCCTCCGCGCTTTGTGTTTTTCTGCATCTAATTTGCGGCTATCCTTTCACTCTGCTCTCGTAACATGTACCGCGAGCACACGGGCACCAGATAAATCGTTAAAATGTTAAATACAAGTGCCGAGGATTGCGACAACATCGCGGCATGACGAATTACAAGGTGTCCGTTGCTAGGTGACATTTCTGCTCGCCTACAGTCTCTCGTAACCAATCCACCTTTTCATAACGATTTCCCTCCACCCTCGCTGGTCTCCATAAATCTCCGACCACGCCATCATCGCATATAAGCTTTTGCATTTTGCACGATAATGTGAAAGCTTACTTTAGCTTTGGAAAATTGACGCAATTTCGTGAATTTCTCATGACCTTCTACATGCTTCTAAGAAGTTTTCATTTAACGAAGGCGTACAATTTTATTATAACTATCCATACGTGGAATCAATTTATTTAACTGAAATTAATTTCTGCGATGTTAAAAATGCAGCAATATCTTTTCAAACTATTTCTCGATCGTCTATTTCTAAAAGCCGTTAAGGATGTATTGGCTATACAGTCAATCCCAAAAGTTTATGCATTTTAGAAACGCATTTTTTAAAAAGAAATCAGACGTCGGNCGAGTATATAAAATTTAATCAACGATTTTATTTCTGTTTTATATCCCGAATTTTCTCAGAAAAATATATAAAAGTGTTATAATAAAGCGAATAAAGTTACATACTTGGTTTCCATCACAATTAATACTCGCCACTTCGATTGCTACTGGCATGAAGTGTTAGAGTTAATAATAAATGATATCAAGGAACTGATAAGCAAACTTCGCTAGTAAACATCGAATTCTGTACTCCCAAGGCTTATAAAGTTTAAACCGATGTCTTTATTAGATGTACAGAATTTGTACTCGATAAAAATGATTCCTCGATTGGTCGATATCAAATCCGTATTACGTTCAACTTTCGTATTTGTACTTGCCAGAGTTGATATCAAGTTGATATTCCTACAGTTCATTATCCTCGAAATCCCTGATGAGTCATGATAGCAACGCTGACGAAGTGTCTAAACTTCCAAGGGGCATTCGCTTACATTAAGAATTAATTTAACTGATATCGTCCATAGTGAATCTTTTTATAGTTTCGAGTTGGATGTTGCAAGATCAGCTTAGATAGAATTACGCACGTGATAGACATTGCACTATTGAAGTTATCTAAATACAGTAGAATCTCCGTTTATCGTACAACACATTTATCTTCCAATTAGTTCGTATAATGATCCATTATAAGTTGTAAAAAGTAATAAGTGGATCGTGAATACCTATCTAAAGTGCCATAATTGTTATCTCGTATTTCAATATCGAGAGGACAGGTACTGTGGTATGAAATATTGCATTTTGTAATTAAGATATTTAAATTGGTCAATTAGTAAGTAGACAATTTTAATTACGAGAAGATAAAGATACGTACGGAACTCTTTTCGTACGTTTCTCTGTAACGCTGAAAAGGGGTTAACATCGTTCGAACGTCAATACGACGAGGACAACGAACGGAGACGAAGGCGGAATGGGCTAGGAGCGCATTATCGATTCGTAGGAGACCCGCGCCTGGTAGCTGCGGTTTCCACGCGACGACGACGTTGACGACGGTGTCGGCGTCGCCAACCAGCCACAGCCACTGACAGACATCGGACAGCGATTCAACTTGTCGGTATATGATTTGAGCACTTTGACGGGTTCCTGCTACCGGGAATGTACTCCCAGTCAGTGAAGAACCGAAACCGTGTTTGTGGACCACCCGCAAGTTTATCTGTTTAACCGGTGATATTTAAAAGTAGAGTGGAAAGTCCTGGCTTGTAATTGAACGTGATATCTCCTTTTCAGAGTTTCGTTGACATTGTAGCTACCATAGAGTGATACTGTTTGTAGTAGATACGCGTTTTATTTGATTTTTAAGTAATTAATGTAATTTGAATGTAATTCGCATTTAATTAGATTGTCTGCTACATAAATTAAGATAAGGTATTCGTAATAACCTATTTGAGAGTCTCGGAATTCCTCTTACCGTAAAAGAATTAACCCGGAACGTGATAGTCGCGGAAAACAGCGTCATTCCGGCGGCGTCGGTGAATCGAAAGATAACGCGAGATCACTCGACCTTGTTTACTCCTGCAAGACACGCTACTGCGGATTTTTCCTTGGAACGTGTTCCCTGGATGAGAGAATACAATCGGTTATAAAATTATTCTCACGTACACATTTGAGACTTTTCAATGAGACATATTTCTGATTAACTTCTGCGTTTTGTTTTATTGCATAAAAGAAATTACTGAAGAAAGGATGAAATATTTGCTTGAGCGTGGAACATCTACTACCTGTTTGCTAGTTGCTAACAATATTAATATTCAAATCATTGGCGCATCCGATACTCAAAATTACTTTAATAGTGAGGTGTTTTATAATCTGCGGTTTAAGCGATCCCGTCCCCTATTTGAAATTGTAATCAGTAATTATGCGAAAAATGGAGTTCGTTAATTGGTTCACCTTTACCTTTATTTCCATTTATACCGATAACATTTATTAATCATACCTCAAACCAAGAAATATTGATTTCAAAATATAATAACTCGTTCTCAATGAACAAAGATCATTATAAAAAGATAAGACTACGTAAGAATATACGTTGAACGGTGGTTCGTGTAATAAAAATCGACCGCTGCAGAAGAAATTGTCCGGAGAAACGGGAGTAACCGAAACCGACAATCGTTTCAACTTTCGCGGTTTAATCGAACCCTGGCCGTAATCGACGCTATCTCTCCGCGGACCTGACTCAACCGACACCAGTTACGCAAATCCAACGAACCCGCTTCAAATCAAATTAACCTGGAAACGCTTTGATTTTCGATACTTCGTTCCTAGGTCGCATAATTCCTTCGTTTACGTACGAAATTCCGTACAATATGATACTAATTCATAACTACGTGGAACATCGAGCTGGAATCTCAACTCGAAATTTTATTGCACGCTATTGTAGTGAAGTATTGTAAAATTGTACATCTTAGGAACTCAAGTTAGAATTGCTATGTACTTTCGTGAGTCAATTTTACAAGTAGGAGGCGTTAACATGATGATTAATCCAAGGGATTAGTCTCCAGTGCAACAAATCAGAGTAGAGGTATTTCCACTAAACTAAACTAAAAGCATGAGTTTACGGGGATCGATTTTTCGTTCTTGTATGCATAAAATATTCGAGTCCTCAAGTAGTTTTTAGGCCAGCGAAAGTTCAATCTAATATTTTGCACTTTTTAGTACTGTCAATAGTAAAGTAAAGGAAAAACTGAGGAACAGTCACGGAGCAAAGTTGGAAATGTAACGTGGCTACTCCATCCCTTTATAAGACAAGCTCTTCGGTTTTACAATGAGTCGGCATTCTTGCTTTTGTTTTCCCGTTGAGCGTATTGGAAAATAAAGACCTATCCTCGGCTCCGTTAGGTTCGTCCCAGACCTGCTAATTTCAGACCAGCATAAATTTTCCGCCAATGGTATAATTGAAACTCAAGACCGGAAAATTGTCACCCCGAAATCTTTTACCGGCCCGACTGAACCCGACCGAACCGGCTATATTGGATATGAGGATAGACATTCAAGTTTTTTAAAATAAGAACGTATTCAATAAATAACTAAATTAAAATATCTTTGTTTCGTTCCTTAAAATTCGCTCAATCGAAACCCCTAAAGTAATAAAATTGTACCGTATTAAGAGTTGAATCAACTTATATAAAGAATTCGGTACGAGAATAGAAAAGAGCGTCGGTCGGGTGCGTCGGAACGAGACTAACGAGAACAATGGGGACCGCGCAGACAAGTTCCCGACGGTCTATCGAAAACGGTAGAAGTTTCCAAGAACTACGTACATCCGTCACGATAGTTTAACCTGAGCAGAGCATAGCGACGAAAGTGCCGTTCCACTTGGCCGGCTGTAATCGCACCGCGTTCTCGATTTCTGTTCCGTTCGCGCATAAATAGTTGATACACGTTCGTAGGCCAGTTCGATAATCTCACAATCAAAGTAGTTAATCTGATTATATTAAATATGATTATATTAATGTGATTACACTTTGATACTTTTTTATTCAGTTCTATTGCGAAACCATTTTTATATTATGGAAGTTATGAACTACCTATTTTGTCTTTCCTTGTTTGAATTAAATCTATTACGATATACGACCTCGGACCAGTTTAAAATTTATTCTAGACGTATGCACATTATATGGTACGCGTTATATTAAAGATAGGGGAAATACAATGAACGCGAAGGGAAAACAGGTACAGAAATGTCTGGAATTTTGTACTGAAATTAGGGGAGAAGGTTCACTGATGTACATATGCATGCGGAATAAAAGACGTTAGGCTGAAACTAGTTTCATTCAATATCAGTTCTAAACGAATTATCTGCTTAAAACGAGCGACCATTTGTTTCGTTTCGAGATCTCATGGAATATATTGGCGTTTCGGTAAACGTCTTAAACTTAAACGATCAAACTTCGCCAGTATGTTCCAGAAGTAGTAAAATTTTGGACACTTTTTTGCTCTGTTTTAGGCAAAACCGTCATACATTACATAATGATATCAAATGGAAAAATGAATATGAGCAATTATTTTATCATTTTAAATTGTACCGTATTAAGAGTTGAATCAACTTATATAAAGAATTCGGTACGAGAATAGAAAAGAGCGTCGGTCGGGTGCGTCGGAACGAGACTAACGAGAACAATGGGGACCGCGCAGACAAGTTCCCGACGGTCTATCGAAAACGGTAGAAGTTTCCAAGAACTACGTACATCCGTCACGATAGTTTAACCTGAGCAGAGCATAGCGACGAAAGTGCCGTTCCACTTGGCCGGCTGTAATCGCACCGCGTTCTCGATTTCTGTTCCGTTCGCGCATAAATAGTTGATACACGTTCGTAGGCCAGTTCGATAATCTCACAATCAAAGTAGTTAATCTGATTATATTAAATATGATTATATTAATGTGATTACACTTTGATACTTTTTTATCCAGTTCTATTGCGAAACCATTTTTATATTATGGAAGTTGATATGAACTACCTATTTTGTCTTTCCTTGTTTAAATTAAATCTATTACGATAGACGACCTCGGACCAGTTTAAAATTTATTCTAGACGTATGCACATTATATGGTACGCGTTATATTAAAGATAGGGGAAATACAATGAACGCGAAGGGAAAACAGGTACAGAAATGTCTGGAATTTTGTACTGAAATTAGGGGAGAAGGTTCACTGATGTACATATGCATGCGGAATAAAAGACGTTAGGCTGAAACTAGTTTCATTCAATATCAGTTCTAAACGAATTATCTGCTTAAAACGAGCGACCATTTGTTTCGTTTCGAGATCTCATGGAATATATTGGCGTTTCGGTAAACGTCTTAAACTTAAACGATCAAACTTCGCCAGTATGTTCCAGAAGTAGTAAAATTTTGGACACTTTTTTGCTCTGTTTTAGGCAAAACCGTCATACATTACATAATGATATCAAATGGAAAAATGAATATGAGCAATTATTTTATCATTTACATAGAAATTATACGGTATTTCGTTCATTATATCTTATCTAATAAATAACAATAACTTCTTACAGTTAAAACGTAATCATTTTCACTTTTACGATGTAGGGGCATAGATCTATTTTTATCAAATCATAAACATTACTCTGAAAAATACGGTTTGTTAAAATATTATTTATAGAAAGTTAATTCATACGTTCTCCTTGTAAACAACATGTGATTTATCGACAAACTTAGGACCCTTTATCTATATCAAAGAGACCCTGTGTTCCAATGATAGATGATATTAACGTTACATAATTTTCCACGGACAAGTAAAACGGAGACTATAAACGCGGTTGTTCCCCATTGTCTCCGCGAGGAATAAAGAAAAAAACAGAGGCGACGATTATTATTCCTGCACACTGAACATTCCAACAATCGTGCCCGAAATATTTCACAGTGGAATTTCCGAATTAAAATGTTTGACGCAAAAAATGCAGCCAGCTCCGGTTTCAAATATATGTAATAAAATAATTGTCATTATTATATTAAGTTTCTTGTGATAATATAGGAATGCTGATCGAATTTATCATTTTCGTACGCTTTATCAATTACAGTCCACTTAAATAATTGTTTCTAGGGTTTTCACAATAAAACTAATTACTGCAAATAAAAGAGGCATCAAAATATTGAATGCTCCTCATAATATATGAGACACAGTAACTGCTTTAGAAGGAGTTATTAAGACCGTACTTTGATGATATCAATGAGAGGTTATCATTTCTAAATTTTTTATGTACATATCATTCAAAGTTCATATTTGCAGACAAAGAGTCTAATAAGGCTATCCCACGAGTACCTCATTGATGTGAGTACACTTATTTATTTAGACTTAGATTTACAAAGTTATTTACAGCTAAAATGAAATATAAAATATATAGTATAGTTATTTCACATTTCTACAAGATTTTTGTCTGGACGAAATTGAATACAAACTGCAAATTACATTTAGATACCTCCGGCTTATCTTGAAACCATACACTGGTTCGTGGTGTGTCTGGTCGTGTTTATTTGCTGGTACGCCGTTGATTACAGTTTATCTGGCGAATTAATATTCTGGCTTATCGTACGTACGCGTATTCTTTTTGCACATTTCTGGCGGCCGAACGATCGAACGTATTTCTAAGTGAACTATGTTTTCCGAGGATGACGACTTTCCTTATCTGCTTGTTGCTTCGCCTGCGTCCAATCGTCGCGTCGGGCGAGTGCACCGGGTTCCCCCCATTATTAACATTGCTGTGCCTCTATAGCCATGAGAATGACTTATATTATTTTATCTGTATCGCGAATTCAACAGAATCGACTGAGATTGTTTATTAATTAACTAAGACGTAACGATTACTACTGCAGATAATGCAGACGCTGGAAAAACCATTACAATTAAGGGGCCAGACTCCGTATTTGCACGATAAGGTAAAGCGTCAATGTTACGCAAAATATACGTCTAAAGCAATCGACTTTTCCTCATTGAATTAAAATTTTTAAATGAGTAAACGAGAAGGATAGATAGATGAAAAATAGCCTAATCAGAAGTATCTCAAATCGTTCCTGGAATCAACAAGTTCGTCATGGCCTGGGAACCTTGAGGAAGATCACGGAACGCATTATTAGAAATCTCGACGTGCTAATTAACCGCTTAGCGAATCCGTGTAACTTGCCTTTAGAATTCATTCGTCATGGAAGTAAACGTCATGGAAGTATGGAAATCCTTTCGGTATTAACTTCTTGGTGTACACTTCCATGGAAAAAATGTAAGTGGTTAATGCTTTGATGATACTCAATTATTAAGCTAATAGGCTCATCTTCATACGACTCCTGTATGAGTCAACGAATCGTTGCTGTGTTCAAATAAAATTTGATACATTGGCTTAAGTCGCATTAATAATCGTGAGATTTGTAATATCGTAGAAGGGATAACCGTTACATAATGGTTTTTTTCAGAGGATTGAACGAGATTCTCGCAATATGACATGACTGTTTTTAGCAAATTTTTAAAAACCCAAGGAATCTATCGCCCAAAAGTGATCGAAGCAGTTTCGTTTGTGAACAACAATTTAATCGCGTTTCCACGTTTGCACGAACACTTTAAATCATCGAGGACGCATTATATTCAACAGCTTCCTTTTAAAAAGAAGTTCTAGACTCGTTGTCGAGACGGAACGTTAGTTCTCTAAAGAAAGAGAGAGAGAGAGAGAGAGAGAGAGAGAGAGAGAGAGCCTTGTATATGACATCTGTAAAATGAGTCGGCCCGCGTGAATTGTCGGCACCGAAACTAAATAATACCCCCGTATAAGGCAGGTGGTGCTCCCTCTCGCCGAGAGACCTTTAGGTACGAGGAACTCGCGTCAGTGTGTTGTTAGACAGGCCCTTTTTGCAGCTTATTTAATAGAGTCGGGACGAGGGTACCCAAGCAATTCTCGAAATGCTCGACTCGGAAAAACGGGATTTCCTTCTGTAGGTACCCACTACTACTTTTACCTGTAAACTAAAGTGACTCCTTGCCTCTTTTTCAACTACTACAGTGAAGATATGTATATATGTCAATACTTATTTCTATCACCCAGTATCTACGCTTTCCTTCATTTTTTTCTCTTTATCAAGTGAGAATGAATTTTCTAAAAAAAATTATTAATAAAAAAGATGTATTGCGCATAACTGTGTATTTAAGCGAGATCTCACCGCGCCGTCTTTCACTTTATGATTTTTTTGTAATCGCTTTTTACGGTTTTGCTCATGGAAAATAATTATTAATCAACTAGCTCACTAAATGGATGATAAGTGATTTATTTGATTTGAAAAGAAACAATATCAGCGCGCAGAAGTGGAATAATCTCGCTTCAGTGCAATCTGAGTGACAGCTATGCTCGACGTGGTATTAGTTCACTTTTCCCACTAATAACTTTGATAATAACTTGATATAATATGAATTGATTCTCTTATCATTGTCATATTTCAATTAACTTCTCATTATATATATTTTAATGCTTAGCCATTTCTAATAATTCTTATTAGAGAGAAAATATTTCGTTAATTCATTCGTGAATAATAAATTTAACAGAATCATTAGTCAATATAAATTAAGCGAACATACGTATCATGTGCTTGGCGAATGAAGTTGCGTATAAACGTGGAACACGTGGAAAGGTGAAATATTATGTCAACTGCATATCAGATGGAGAACAGAACAAATGGGCTCGGTGTAGCATTGTACAATGGAAAATGTCAATCGCAATTTATGAATTCAGTATAAAATTGAGGAGGAAGTTTACATGCGCTATGTCTATGTATAGTATACTGTATTGTATTATAATAAGTGTGGATTGAAAATTTCTTTGTAATATTATCGGAGAATATCTAAAACAAATGTAACACATGATGATAAACGTTTAATCTTTGTAACAATATGACTACATGAATCTTCGGTTCCTCGTCTTCTACCTATTGAAGTAAACCGTTTTCCTTTCGTTCGGAGAAGATGTATACGAAAAGGAAAACGAAAGCATACAAGCTGGAAAGTGGCAAGCGTGCAGGTTGACGTTAACGAGGCTCATTGTTCTCGACCTTCGGTGAAATCGGCAATGTTGCTTTTACGTCTGCTACGCCTTGCCACTTATCCATTGATTCGAGGTTGTAACTATTTGACTAGAAAAGTCTAACTAACAAAGGTTTCACTTGAATGGATTTGAGAAAATCGTAATTGGACCATTGTGGGAAATTCGTCACAGCGTTTTCTTGCCAAGGAACGTTGTCAAACAGAAATTAGTTGTCTCAGGCACGATCCTTAAATAGAAATATGCGTTAATAGAGAGTAACAGTACCGTGGAACCTTTCGAACTTAACCCTCCGTCTGCAACGTTATTTGTACACACGTCGCCTGCACTCTGGCCCGTTCAAGTTCATGCATGTTTTATTTTTAAACTTTTGTGTTTTACATGATTTCAAAAAATTCTTGAATACCCTTCGAAGTTCTCGAAATATCATTAAATAGCTTTTATTGCTACATGTTACTCTAATTTGTTTAAGGATGTATAGGCTATACACTTAAACAATGCTAGCATGTTGAATTTGTTATTGTAGATTCCCATTACTATTAAAAAGCTACCTGCAAAATTT
>NW_017138136.1:98820-99161 GCF_001652005.2 Ceratina calcarata | reverse complement strand
AAATTATAGATCTCGTCGTCCTCTACAAGAAAGGTCGTATACAATTTTCTCGTAAATTCAACGTTTTAGGAGTAATTAACGAAAAACGAAATTTTTTGCCAAAAGTTCACCATTTCGACGGTGAGACGATCGGATTTCGTCAATGCCAATAAAATGCCAATTAACTGTACTTAACTCGTTAAATACTGGAGTTAGAATAAAAATGCATAGAACCTTTCTTGTAGAGGATGTTAGTGCCTACAACTTCTGTATAAAAAGCTTTTCGCCAACGTCAATAATTAATTGAATATTTCCTTCTATACTTTTTAGCACTTAGCTATTTATTATTAGCATTGTTGTTC
>NW_017138136.1:92623-98042 GCF_001652005.2 Ceratina calcarata | reverse complement strand
TGACTGTATAGCCAATACATCCTTAAACAAAATAAAACTCGAACGAAAATATGGGAAACATAAAAACCAGCCTGGATCAAAATTGATCGAGTATACGGACAGAGAGTTAACATACGTAAAAATAAACCGAGGCTTAGTAAATCTTTCAAATTAACTTCCTTGAAGTGACCCGCTTACCTTATGAGACTGTTAATGTATCCGCGAATGAGCTGTGTCTACCTGGCACGCTTCCATCACGCGAGCTGCTAAGTTTTCCACGTGAAATTTGCAACTTTATTTAACCATCTCAGTTTTGACAAAATTTTCTGTACATATATCCATTGGTATGAAAACGTCGTTATATTGTATGCATTTCTTTATTCACTTTCGAAGTATTCATTGAAACGAATTTAACTGAATGAGAAATTATACTAAGTAATTTATTTTACGATAATAGCTCTAATAACATTTCGTATTCCTCGAGCGAATTAGATATTCCTCGTCGCATACTGATGGTTGTAGCGCGCACCTACAGAAGCCCAAGAAGGTGGGACAATCCTTTCGCTCGGTGCATTTCATTTGACCTGGAAATCGAATGCGGAGCCGATTGATCGAACCTGTGCGGTTGGTGCAATTTTTTCTTTCTAGAAAAACTGAACGGAGCCGTTTGACATTTAGTTGCCTTGCGTGGTCGTTAATTGAATTTTAAGGTCGTCGCACAGTTCATTGTGAAAGTGTGTTGGAACAAATCTAGGTAATGTGTATCATTTCATACTTGTACTTCTTTTTTAAGCAGTTTCACGATTTAGATTAACATTTAATAGAGTATTTTTTTATAACATTTAGAACAATTATTTTTTTCTTGTTTTTGTTTCATCCTATCTTTTTGAAATAAATATTGTGTATTCACACTATGTTTTAATATATAATTTAACGTGGTTTAAAATCCCAATTCAATTTAACAGAAACATATAGTATGAAGTAATCTTTTCCATTTTTTCGTTATCATTTGTATTTTTTACACGGTGTGCTGGAAAGTGACGATAAGTCTATGCCAGAAACGATTTCTCACTTGCCAAAGCAATGCGACCGCGAATCACTGTAGTCAGCTTATCGCGGTCACGCCTAATCGCTCTGATTACGGCACTACCGCGTGCGGTCGTCCCGGATCCTTTAAGTCTGGTCCACATCTTCCCGAACTATGCTTTTCAACAAATTAAATAGTCGGCGACGGGATTTCTGTAATTTCGTTGGAGAAAAATATCTGAAGAACGCACTCGAAGATAAACGTGTTTACTCTAGCTCGAGTTGGACACACGATACCGGATTAAAATTCGCCTCAGTGCTTCGAGGGAGATGCGCATGCACGAGTAAAAGTAGTTTCCTCGATGCATGCTCTGCATATTCCTTCGTACTCGCGCCGATTCCATACTCCATTCCAAAGAATAGCATTTAGCGAGCTAACAGACAGAATGCAAACAATATCTTATGAATCTATACTTTTGCAGGAATTTCGCTTAAATATATAATTTAGAACAGTAACCGCATGTAAATGTCCTAACTTACAATACTGTGACTTTTATAATAAGTCTAGTCGCTTATGCTTTAAAGACAATTTCATTGAGATTGTTGAACAATCTAAATATTATTTTATGGGTGAAATTTATAAATTATACGATAGCAACGGACTCATAATTGTTTCCTTTCTCCACGTATCTATATTCCTGTAGATTACCTGATAGTGGAAATTATTATCACTATGATTTTTCTTTAAAGATCATTGTGTGATAGATTGTTCTGGATCTGAGATATACACATTACATAAACCGACGTATGTATGCGTGTGTTACGGGAGATTCGGTGAGAAATACTTATGGGCACAAGTAATCGGTCATTATCGCACACTATCGATAACTATCGTGTGATAATCTGAGAGTGCGGTAATTAGTCGTATCATTGTTATCGAACTACGTGGCAGACAACGACATCGAGCAACAATGACCAACTCGAAGTTATTATGATTGTTCTCTGTTATCGAATAAAATAAACATGTATCGTTATCATCTTTTCACTGAACGATATTCGCTGTACGAAATCATACGATTCGTTGTACCTATTAATTTTAAGTAAAGTATGTTACTTATCGATTTCATAATTTTTGAAGTATTTCAACATCCAGTTGTCTCCCATTTAAGTATTTGTTCTTGATCTCTGTATATCATATTCATGGATACTGCACCCACTTGGTACGTGCCTTGCACCGAAAACTAATCTGATGCAAGATATTTCGGTATAAAATGAAATCAAATGCGAAGATACTGAATCGTAAGGATATATTTGATTGAATCGGAATCGAACAGAGCGACGTGCTCTTGTGAAAAGTTCATACAGGAATGCCCTGCACCTGCACTCCATTGAATGGGATCCTCCGTATGGATGTGATATTTATTTCATCACATAAATTCTCTGAGTTAAAACTGACCAAGTCGCCGAGCGATAACGCTTTAGGATACATGACACTCGAGGGTTTATGCGCCGAAACCAGATCTTTGAAATGTCTTAATATCATGATAAGTCGAACCGGCTAATGACAATTTGATATTTGAAGACAGGATACAAATCTTTCCTTTGATTAAATACAGGTACGTGTTCAGGTACTTTTGTGCCAATTCACCCGTTTATCGCGGAGTTGATACACATACAACTAAATATGTGCGATTGTATGTATCCACACATACACGTACGCTCGTAGTATTGCCACTGAGGGGGATGTTCATATGGACCCGAAATGCGATGAATTAGGTGTACAAGACAAACTCCTTTTGCAAATATCTCGTAAACTGAAATGAACGACAAAAAGAAGTTGTTGAAAATTCGATGTACTACTACATGTACTGATTTGACAAAATTCGGCGAAGAGATATGCTTTCTCCAATTATATTGTCAATGACAAAGATATCGTTCTCACAATCAGACCCGGATTTGTATGGATCGATTTGTCACGATCTAGAATCCGTGACGGCGAATTTGAAAGCCGTGACAGGCGTGCGCGTGTGTTTAACCGACTACACTTGCGTGGAGACATAGTGGACAGACGTCCGTGATCGCGTGTTCGGTTGTATGTACATACGCAAATACATAGGCATGCGTGCGTCGAGACACACGCGTCATAAGAAGGGAGCCAGAACGGTCTGCGAGTTCGCCGGCCGAGAGAAAGTGAACCAGTTGGCAGTGTTGCCGAATTTCTCGTCGTAAGCTGTCTGGTAGCAGCAACGTCACGTTGCCTACCTGTTGCCACACGGCAACCATGCTACCAATTAATTGAGTTGGACTTCGAGAATTTTTGGCGACTCGCATTTCCAATAGAAATCGTTCAATACGAAAATCTTCCCGAACTTATTACTGCTCTTTGTCTTTCACGAAGCACATTAACATGGAATTGAAGTCAAATCCAAAATGTGAATACAATACTGTAAAATTATAAATCTTATATAATGTATTTTGGAATTTGTTAGTCTTTTTAGGCAAATATATCTTTGTTTAGTTTAGTTCTAATTCGAAGAGACACGAAATTTCTTATTTTAGATAGGGATGTGTATATTTTTGCAGATTGCACTTAGCAATCGTACTAAATTTAGATTGTCAGACGATTTATAGACAAATGCGTGGGCGAGAACCGGGAAAACCGATCCTACACGATTGGAAGATTGATGTTTCATTCGAATTGAACGAAGTTCGTGGGAAACTTGATGGATGATGCGTCTTCAGCACGTGCGATACGATTTGCTTACAATGGGGGTCAAAAGTTACGAGGTCGGTCTAACCCAGAATCGCGAAAATATATTTTTCTTTGTTTCTACGAGAAACGGAACTGATAAATCATAAATATTATTTGATCTATGGGATACATATTTTATTGTATACGAGAGAAAAATGCTTAGGGTCGAAGCCTGTTCTATACAGAATTTTTTTCATGTTCCGTGAAAAAATTACATACGGAATTCAATATTTAAATTCAGTATACTTCAATATCTCAAATATCTTTACCTGCATTTATTATTAATTGCATCGCGAGCTTACTTCAGGATGATCGATTTCTCACGTTCTATTACCCATCTTTTCTTTATTCCATCAATGTGTTTCATCGTTTGACGACAAGTAATGGTCCTGCCACGACGAACTCTTTATTGAGCCGACACACGTATCCGTTGTACGTTTAATTACTCAATTATTGTGGTGATTTCTTAGTTGGTGGCGTTGCGACCGCGAGCCGTTAACATTATAAATTCCGCATTCCTTTTTCCGAGAATTAGACGCCTTGACTGGAAACGGGCAAATCCGTTACGTGTAAATGTGAGTTCAACGAGGCGAGCTAGTTTCTTTTTTTCTCTCTCTCTCTCTCTCTCTCTCTCTCTCTCTCTCTCTCTCTCCTCCCATATATCTGAACTGGTTTCCGCGTCGCGAAGCAATCACGAAAGGCATTTTTATTGTGTTGTTACACACCGTAGAAGATTAAGTTTCGGGAGTAATTGAAATTAAGACAGTATCTAAGATTCCACATGAAATGAAGGTTCTTATGATTCTACTTTACAAGAACATTAGGTTGCTAATTGTCTTAAGAAATTTTCTATTTGCTATTACGTTCCTGCCGAGTGTCCCGTGTCGTCAGCTGAAAAACAATTAGAATTTCGTAGACTCGTGCATTACAGTAATAAGTATACGATGCAAAATATATGAATATAAGCGATTACGCAATTGAACACGCGCTGATGCGCGTTCATCGTTGGAACGAACGTTGGACTAGATTTTCTGTCATGATTTCGCACTTGCAAAATCAGCTATCAATAAAAATTTCGCACTTGCAAAATCAGCTTTCTCCGGGGCGATATTTTTCCACGCTTATTCTCTACTGGTCTACCGAATACATAAGTCTAGGTTCGAGGACCTTCGAAAGGGACTTTTAAATCTTCTACCGTGGCTATTTGAAGAGTCAGTGCGCCGGATGAATTTAGTACGGGAAGTTATCCGTTTGACGAGTCGATAGAATTCATCTGTTACTGTTGAATATGTAATATATATATAGTTTGGCTTGGGTTAACCTACGAATATGTATATTCGCGTCCAAATTGAAAGTTCAATGTAGATAGTTACGGGAGAAATGAATTGAAGGACTAGGCAAGTATTTTCTACATTATCCACCATATGTGATACACATAAGTATTCTTTTGTTTTATCGAAACCACACGAAAGTGGTTCTCAGAAGTAGTTAAACAGATCAGCATTTCAATTTTTGATAAATTTTCTTATAAGATTACTTTATTGTTTAGGCATGTGTTTATCCCATTCTGATAAAGTAAAGTTTGGTGTGATTTCGCTATAATTTTAATCTAAAACGATGATGTTTTACGTAATCTAACGGTTCTGATCTTAGAGCATATAC
>NW_017138136.1:70597-91243 GCF_001652005.2 Ceratina calcarata | reverse complement strand
TCACGAGATAATTACTTCTATACTATACGTAGATTAAAATTGTCCTTGATTTTTTTCTCTGATGAATAGAACAGTTTAAATCGTGGCAGCTGTTGCGGGTTACTGTACGGAGTTCAGGAGGGGACTTAGGCTGCTAGCTGAACCAAGAGTTGGTATACAGGGTGTGTATACACTGTATAACAGGTAGAAAGTGTGGGTGAACTAAGGGCTTTATACCTGAACATGAACAAAACCATGGGCCTGAAGGACGGAGCATGAAATGTACTTATGGGTGAGAGGGTGGCCTCCCAAAGACGGTTCAATCCATATTGTTGAGCCTATTGGGTGCTGCCCACGGACTCAGCATCGATGACTGCTTCAGATACTGTTTCTTATTTCGGTCACAATGTATTCTAGAGGAGGTCAACAATTGCCAAGTTTTTTTTATGGTTCTTTTCTTTGACCGTATACACGTGGGCCATCAGTTGCATACGCTTCCAATGTTAAGAAAGCGTAGGCCAACATCAGGTAGCTAAGCTCCGCCTTCGGGACCTACACGTGACCAAACAGCAGCAATTTTAAGCCACTGAATTTAAATTTTACATAGTATATGTGACTGCTTTATACGTTAGTTCTCAAAAATTTTAGGTCCCGAGCATGGTGGCGCTACCATGATATTGACTATGTTTTTTATAGAACCAGTGGTCCATGTGTAAATAGGCAAAAGTTCTTTCGCGAACCCTGGATTATATGTACAGTCAACCACGTGTAGTCAACTGTATATAGAGCACCCAGTGATCTATACTATGGATAGAGGATAGCATGTTTTCTTAAGCGAAAAATTGTTGAAGTTGAAATGATTGCCAGAGCTACTATACCAGAGGACAGGTACTAAGGCTCGAATTTATAGTCGCTTCTCGCACTTGACACTCAACACTCAAGTGCGTCCCACCAATGTTCACATTGTTATGTTCAAAAAGAAGTGAGAGAAGCGGAATAGCTGCGCAATAGTTTTTCTCCTTTTCCGCTTCTTTCACTTCTTTTTCAAGCATGAAGTATAAAACTTGTAGAATCTGAACATAACACAAATGTGTACATTGAACGCGGAACAGTTGGACGCACTTGAGTGCTGAGTGCCAAGTGCGAGAATCGACTATAAATTCGGGTCTAAAAAGCGCGTAAAAGCGTAGTCGCAGATCATGGGCGCATGCGCTTCAGTTGCTGGTCATGATTTAGCGCGAAAATATATTTTCAACTGGTTGAAATGTGCATGTGTTCATAGTCTGCGATTGCGCTTTTACGCGTTGTTTAATTTCCTGTCCTCCACTGTGGTAGCCCTGGCAATCACTTCAACTTGAAGAACGTTCTTAACTATATCTTCTATCTATATAAATCACTGAGGGCACCACTCTGTGGGCTCAACATAGCGGCTTGGGGTTGTTTTCCCCTTCCAGTTTTGAAAGTCCTGCCCCTTTACTATGCACTGTCTTCTAAGGACAAAACAGGGTTTGCCAGTCTTCAGGAACCACAGAGCGAAAAGGTTTGTGGACGAGTTGAATTTAGGTATCCTCACGTGCTACTGTGATAGAGAGTTCGCAGATGATCTAGTGTCTAGTGTCCTTAGAAACTGCACGACCTGAACGAACCAGGGTAGATCAATCTCCGAAAGCTATTAGCTTGCTTGGATTCTACAGGATGCCGTTTATATGCGTCGGGTGCATTGTAGGTACCCTAGTTTTATAGTTAATTGAATTCAGAATTTAAATAAAGGTGATTGTTTTTATAGAACGTGACTAGCATTGAACGTTTTGGGAGTGTCCTAGTCTAGGAGGTAGTGACAGAAATGTCGGGAGTTTTTCCGCAAGCTTCATCTTTCTGCATGAGTCATCCGTGTAGTATATAATGTGAGAATCATGCAGTAATATAAATAATTGAACAACAAAATAAATGTAACTGTTAGATCTGCGAAGAAGGGACAAAGGCGACCTTTTTACAATAAAGATAGTATAACCGTTTTTTAATTTCGGATTCGTTTATGGTCATCCGTAGCCCAGGGTGTGCATAATTTTTCCCTCACGGCTCACTTCCCCTCTTTTTCGCCCGTATTTCGAGCCCCACTACTATTCCCCTCATGCGCCTTCGCTGACCATGCCTAGCATACCCCCATCAAGTACAGACCCCTCCATGGTCGCATCGTCCCCACTTTCCGGCCGAGGGAAAAATTATGCGATCCCTGCGTAGCAGCAGTAAAGTCCAAGGCGCCTTAACCGCAGACAAACATTGTCATTATTATTTATATCTGCCTGTCAGAAAACGCTAACCAGGGTTAGAAATTTCCCATTTCTTGCCTTCTTACTCAGTCCAAGGCCCTGTTTGGGTTTATTACGGTTACTGACCGTACATACCTCAAAGGTGTCTCTGATACCTGGTGGTAACCGTTTAAGACCACAACTACCTCCCTTACAATTTGTTCCAAGCCAAAAGGATGTACAACCCAAAGGATTGTAAACCAAAAAGATGTACTTCCTCACCCCATTTTTACAAATTATATCCCCCACGCCGAATTCCTCGCCGAACGAAACAAGAGCCGAGGACTCACTTGATTTTTAGCCTCCGAATAGCGTAGACTAACAGTTAATCTCGTTTGTACATGCTTATTCACTTAGAATAAATTAAGACATGATTAGAAACACACATTAGTGTTATACTTTATTGATATACAGTCCACTTCCAACATGAGGACTTCTGATGAACGAAGTCCCCCGCGTCGTTTAATTGCCGCTAAAGTTGTCGACGTTGCAACGCACAAACAGTAATATATTACAGCTTTTCAGATACATGAATTTCATAACGTCTCTTACGTTTCTTTAGTCATACTCACTTTCTTTTTAAGATGAAGCGCCGCTGGATTATAGTAATCACTTCCCGAAAAATCGTTATCAAAAGCATCAGTGAAAGCATGCATGTTCGATTAAATCAGGAAATACGATCTTTCGTTTTATGTAACGGCACATCGTGTGATTGAAGTTAACATTTATTTTCTATAGAGCGAAATACGTACATTGTTAGTAATAATGTGTAATGATACTTGGCATGTGAAAGTAGGAGTAGTTAAAGCTGGACGTCATCTTGCACAATTGTAGCAAGCAATTAAGGCCTATTTTCTGTACATCGTTTTCAATTCTTATGTTTAAAAAACATCAATCATTTATGATTTGTTTATTAATTATAGTATATTTGTATGCAAACGAAAAATCATTCGACAATTAGAGAATATCTGATCAGGGCTATCATACATATTATGTTACGAGATCACACATAGTCGCAGAATGCATACAAAAGCTGCATTAGGGGCCGTAATCATACAAATTTCTATTGATGTAACATAAATGCATTCTCTACTTCCACATTATGAGTATATTTTTCTTTTCTTAAAATTGCATTTCGATTTGATACAAATATCAAGTGTATAAAAGAAATTTCAATTTTGATAAACTTCGCAGACTATTCGTAATTTAACTTTCGATAAGTTTCTTTCCTTATCTTGGCACGTGCAAGAATTTCATGAAATTCGAAGCACATGTTCACGCTGTATAATCAATGGCGCACGAAATAAGAAAACGGCGTATCATCAAGCTTTATCGTAAAGTAGTTATATGCACACGTCCACATTCAAAGACACTGATATAAAAATGTACTAAATAATCTCCATTATTGGTACATTTATAGATCAATTTTTCTATCAAGATTTATTAAAATAGCACCCTATAATATCTGACATAATAAGAAACGGAAATTTTTTCATTGTTCCTATCAAATTCATTAGCGGGTCAGTTGCTTATAATTTATTTTGTTTGTTTACAGCACAAGATAACCAAGAATCCTACAATACAATTCCAAGGAAACGAAGGGGTAAGTGACATCATTTTCTATTATTTAACTTTCTATGTTGAATCAGAGTAATCGATATCCCGCATAATTATTATACGTGTTTAAGACGTTGAATGCCACGCCAATTTTATAGGGATTGTCCGTGGCGCCACGATGAATTTTCTATTATGCGATACATATAATGTTGAAATATTACCTGCAATAGATAAGTTACAGTGTACAACAATGTTTGACATGTTAATTAGTCACCGGTGACCCCCGTGGCATTCAATGTGTTAAAGTATGACGATAATATCAATTCACAATAGTTAGCTCAATTTTTTTTAAATACTGATAAAAAATTAAATCCGCAAAGCGTTTAAGTTATGTTCCCGAGAAAAGCTACGACATTCAAAAGATCTATCAAGTCCGTGACAACGAGATTAAAAAATCGAGCTGAAGTAGTCGTCAACGGCGTAACACGTGGAGACTTCTTGTGCCGTCGTTTCCACATGTTTTCCGCGAATCATCATCGTCAAGCGTTGACTTTTTCTAAGAAATTGTCCACCTCCACTCGTTGCGGGGATTCACTCGCAGTCGCAAAAACTGAAGTCCATCGCATATAAGAGTATTATCGTTACCGTGCTGTCGGGGTATATGAAGGGGGGTTAATTATACTACTTGAGCACGTATTAACATCATATAATTTAAATCTGATGTTTTAAAATCGATCATCAGAACATTCTGAGGAAATTTAACAAGCCTCATAAAGAGTTGAAATAGCTTTCTCAACTTTCGTAACAGAAACGAATTAGGGACGATTTTCGGAAGGAGGAGAGATGTTATCGGACATGATAACGATCTTCTCGCGTTACAGGAGTGCGTGCGCAATACGTAAATTTGATCGCGTCGGAATCGGAGGATATACGCGTGTCTGATAGGCACAGCCGGAGGTTTCTATACGACGGTGAAGGCGATCGAGGCCGTTCGAGCAAGGTTGTACACCATTTTCTCCCATGACGTTCGTTGATTTGCTCGTACACGCGTTCATTGGTCGGTTCTCGGATTGCCGCAAAACGCGTCAAACGAGACGGCTGATTTCTTCGGGTCCTTGGATTCTCGCAGACGATTTTTCCGAAGGTTAATAAATATCGAGTTTCCAGCTCAGGAATCGTATGCGAGTAGTAATAAGTGATCTTGAAACTAATTATTTCACTTCTTTCTTAATTAATCCTTTACGGTTTCCTACTTTATGTTTTTAAATCAACGGCTTTGCCTCATGTATATAGTAGGAATCTGTCGATAATCATTTAGTTTTTATCTATAAGGGTTGATTTCCTTAACACAATACCAGCTCTTTTATTTATTTTAGCATTTACCTACTTTCGAGTGAAGTTACTGCAGTCAAATAGATCTTACAATAATTTCATCAAGCGATTTGATATCATATTGTGAATCGTTAACAGCTTCGGATTCTGATTATTTATGCAGAGTCAAAAAAGTGGCCTTGCCGCCGCCCGTCTACTCGTAAAAGCCACAGCACGCCCCTACGCCACGTCGTCGTCGTATCCTTTCCCAAGCCCAGCTCCACGCTCTTTTAATCACAGACTTCGAAATCGGTTCTCCTTGTGAAAGGAAACAGAGGTGATCGACCTGTGATCTCGTCTTCGATTGGACCCGCTCGATTTTTCGGGCGTGGCTCTACCATGGAGTCGATCATGCCTCGTAACGCTGTTTCGAACAGAGAACAAGTGAGAAAAATCATGCCGGTGGAATGAGAAAGTCTTTCTCAACCACGTTGATTTATGATAGATTTTATCAGATTCATTTCGTGAATAAAAAATTAAATGTAGTTATATTTTACACAATTGGAGTTAATTATGTTTGTATATTCTTCTTAATTTCATTTATTGTGAGTTTGTTACAAAGTTACGATGTACATGTATGTAATTTTTTATACAATTAAGAATGACCAAGTCGAAAGAAAGTGCTCCTTGCAAGATTCGCGATGAAACAATGATGATCACCTGTTGCAATGTAAGAGGCGAAAACCGTGCATCTCTTTATGTGTGAAAAATAGACAAAAGTGGTCGGCAGCCTTGCTTTATTAAGGCTTCATTCATATAACCGATTCTGTTTAGCCGCATTTACTTCGGTTGCTTTATTTTGACCTTTGACTGGCTTCCAAGAGCTCTGGGCGATCCCCGAAGATCGATGATGTCACCTGACCTTTTCGCGAGACTGCTGCTACGACCAGATACGCGCCACATGGGGTCATTCTATCTAGCCTCGAGCCCCCTGGAAAATGATTTATAAAGGACGTTTCGACCTATGCTAATTTGCACTATACCTAACGTAAAGTCCTTCAAGATATACTACTTAGAAAGTAACAATGATCCTTGTTCGGCATTAAAACTAATCACGTTAAAAGTATTTTTATCAGTCATGCGCATTTCGATAGAATCCATTCCTTAAATCTTATTCTTCTGTCTTATTTCCTGTATAAAAAATAAATGAGAGATTTAGATCTTTTCTGAGGTATTAAAAACTTGAGATGTTGTTGAGATGATGAATATTGCACCAATTTAGTCAAATAATCATACGTAATTTTGAACTAGAGGTCATTTAAGTAGTACAGGCCATTTTACTTTTTTCATAATTTTGTAATAACAAACTAATGATTTCCTACGTACGTTTCTTCACATACACGGGACATCAAGTGTTAGCAATATTCAATTAATGTTCAGTGTGTTGTAATAGTATATTGAGATAAACTCACTATTAATATTATTGCACCACTTACTGTTACTAGCAAGAAAAATACGAAACAGTCATTAGAACGGCATTATACGAACAGACTTGCCTACTGCAGTATTCAGACCATCTCATTGCGTTTCGAGACAGGTTTTGCACGGTTATCAACTCGGTTCGAAACAAACCAGCTAGGGATACGATTTAACAATCAACAAACCCGTAGGATATCTGCCGTTATTATATGGTCGAAGGGATTTCCAGTTTCAAGGCTTCTCTCTCATTCTCACTCTCTCTCTCTCTCTCTCTCTCTCTCACACACACACACACACACTCGATCTCTGTCTATCTGTCTACCTCCAACCTTTTACAAGCAGGAAACTGGTGAACGCGACCACTCCCCTCGCATCTAGGTATGTTTCCGAGCATCAAGAGAGAAACTTCCTGTTAAAACCACCCTCTTCTGCTTCTCCCTTTAACGCTTCGTCGAGCTTAATCCGTTGTCACCACGAATCAACTGGAGCGCCTCGCGGATTAACGAGTTTCTGTATTTTCTCGATCCGCAACAACACCCGTGTCGCGCATCCCCTCCTCTGCTTTCTATCGTTCTCCATGTCGTCAACCCTATTTTCTCTCTTTGCATGTTGGTTTATCTCGTAGTTATTTTTAACAGACGATCTTCACCGTCTTCGGGAATACTGTATTTTTTCTTCCTTTAGCCTTCACGTTCTATTTTAAGTATGTAGACGATTAATGTTGCTTGAATAATATGGATGGCTCAACTTGAAAGTAAAATTATGCGTATATTTGATTGGATCAGAACATTTTGTTTCATATTTTAATTAAGAAACGTGATTGATTCAACAACTAAAAAAAGTGAACAATGTAAAATATCCGATATCCGATCTAAAAATCGAGTGAGAGGAAATGCACAGGGCCTTTCGTTTATTTGGCAGGCTGCTCCAATAGAGGGAGACATGTATCCCACAGAAATCTTTCTGCTCTTTTATTTTTCGACCACGCTTATCTCGCACGAAATGAACTGTCCATTATATGTCAATGGAGTAATCATATGAAAATGATTTGTCGATGGTACCATCTTCCATTTGTGCAACTTTCACTTATTTATGGGTTGTTATTTGTTAACGCAGTCATCACTGCGATATGACGCTGCTTCGTTCGTAATACAGGCCAAGTACACGCCATCCTCGTTTTTTAATTCCGTTGACGAAGGATCAAATTTATAGTCAGATGATAACATGCGACTACATAACTTATTGCATAACACAACATTATTGCATCTTCAACAACGAACATTTTAGTTCTTTACGGATGTTTAAATAGTAGTAATTTATATCTGTTTTTAATCTCAGTTAGCATTAAAAGTCGCTGATGCTATTTATAATAGAACACTTAATTAAATTTATCTTCCACAATAGTTTTTATCGACAAAATTCTTTTTTCCAAATCAGGCACGATGGATGTTTTGTTCTATGAAAGTCAGCATCATTTTTCAAATGGGATGACGTATTCTTCCAAGGAATTTAAGATCCTGCGATATATTTGCATTCAAATCTGCAGCACTACGGAGATGGAAAGATTTTCTGCAATATAATCTCGCAGAAATCTCTACTAGCTATGTAGAATTGAAATAAGAAAACGTAATTAAACAGATCTTTGTGTCCAGCGAAAAAAATAATTGACGTCAATACTCAGTGTGTAACTCTTACAAAACATGTCGAAGCATCGGTCAACCGTAAAATAAAATGCACATTTATTCAATGGTAATGTTATTCATTAAAATGATCGGTACACATATGTATAAGTATAGGTAGTACACGGGAGTCGAAAGTTGCGCAAGCGCTGCGCTCGGCTTGTGTACGCGTCGGAATTCGGGAGTGTAGAAAGTATTAGATCGAACGACCGCACTAACTTTCACGTGAGCACGCGCACGCAATTATTACACGTAGGAAGGCAAGGCACCGCGGTTCCAGTTGCATTTATTTGACATTGGATCTAAGGAAGAAAGAACATGTACAATGCAATGGTTCTCAATCTAAGGCTACGAGAAAATCAAATGTTTTAACCACAGAAATATTTTACCAATCCTTTAGTTGAAAGTGGGACGGACTGTAGAATCGGTCAAGTAGAATTTTGGATTTCGAAATTTTGTTGAGTCGCTAAATTCGAAACTTCTTTTACGGAAATAAACAATTCTTTAAATTCAGCTTCATCAGTATTTAATCAGCCTATTTAGATCTTTTCTGAGGTATTAAAAACTTGAGATGTTGTTGAGATGATGAATATTACACCAATTTAGTCAAATAATCATACGTAATTTTGAACTAGAGGTCATTTAAGTAGTACAGGCCATTTTACTTTTTTCATAATTTTGTAATAACGAACTAATGATTTCCTACGTACATATCTTCACATATACTGGACATCAAGCGTTAGCAATATTCAATTAATATACCAGTGTGTTGTAATAGTATATTGAGATAAACTCACTATTAATATTATTGCACCACTTACTGTTACTAGCAAGAAAAATACGAAACAGTCATTAGAACGGCATTATACGAACAGACTTGCCTACTGCAGTATTCAGACCATCTCATTGCGTTTCGAGACAGGTTTTGCACGGTTATCAACTCGGTTCGAAACAAACCAGCTAGGGATACGATTTAACAATCAACAAACCCGTAGGATATCTGCCGTTATTATATGGTCGAAGGGATTTCCAGTTTCAAGGCTTCTCTCTCATTCTCACTCTCTCTCTCTCTCTCTCTCTCTCTCTCTCTCTCTCTCACACACACACACACACACTCGATCTCTGTCTATCTGTCTACCTCCAACCTTTTACAAGCAGGAAACTGGTGAACGCGACCACTCCCCTCGCATCTAGGTATGTTTCCGAGCATCAAGAGAGAAACTTCCTGTTAAAACCACCCTCTTCTGCTTCTCCCTTTAACGCTTCGTCGAGCTTAATCCGTTGTCACCACGAATCAACTGGAGCGCCTCGCGGATTAACGAGTTTCTGTATTTTCTCGATCCGCAACAACACCCGTGTCGCGCATCCCCTCCTCTGCTTTCTATCGTTCTCCATGTCGTCAACCCTATTTTCTCTCTTTGCATGTTGGTTTATCTCGTAGTTATTTTTAACAGACGATCTTCACCGTCTTCGGGAATACTGTATTTTTTCTTCCTTTAGCCTTCACGTTCTATTTTAAGTATGTAGACGATTAATGTTGCTTGAATAATATGGATGGCTCAACTTGAAAGTAAAATTATGCGTATATTTGATTGGATCAGAACATTTTGTTTCATATTTTAATTAAGAAACGTGATTGATTCAACAACTAAAAAAAGTGAACAATGTAAAATATCCGATATCCGATCTAAAAATCGAGTGAGAGGAAATGCACAGGGCCTTTCGTTTATTTGGCAGGCTGCTCCAATAGAGGGAGACATGTATCCCACAGAAATCTTTCTGCTCTTTTATTTTTCGACCACGCTTATCTCGCACGAAATGAACTGTCCATTATATGTCAATGGAGTAATCATATGAAAATGATTTGTCGATGGTACCATCTTCCATTTGTGCAACTTTCACTTATTTATGGGTTGTTATTTGTTAACGCAGTCATCACTGCGATATGACGCTGCTTCGTTCGTAATACAGGCCAAGTACACGCCATCCTCGTTTTTTAATTCCGTTGACGAAGGATCAAATTTATAGTCAGATGATAACATGCGACTACATAACTTATTGCATAACACAACATTATTGCATCTTCAACAACGAACATTTTAGTTCTTTACGGATGTTTAAATAGTAGTAATTTATATCTGTTTTTAATCTCAGTTAGCATTAAAAGTCGCTGATGCTATTTATAATAGAACACTTAATTAAATTTATCTTCCACAATAGTTTTTATCGACAAAATTCTTTTTTCCAAATCAGGCACGATGGATGTTTTGTTCTATGAAAGTCAGCATCATTTTTCAAATGGGATGACGTATTCTTCCAAGGAATTTAAGATCCTGCGATATATTTGCATTCAAATCTGCAGCACTACGGAGATGGAAAGATTTTCTGCAATATAATCTCGCAGAAATCTCTACTAGCTATGTAGAATTGAAATAAGAAAACGTAATTAAACAGATCTTTGTGTCCAGCGAAAAAAATAATTGACGTCAATACTCAGTGTGTAACTCTTACAAAACATGTCGAAGCATCGGTCAACCGTAAAATAAAATGCACATTTATTCAATGGTAATGTTATTCATTAAAATGATCGGTACACATATGTATAAGTATAGGTAGTACACGGGAGTCGAAAGTTGCGCAAGCGCTGCGCTCGGCTTGTGTACGCGTCGGAATTCGGGAGTGTAGAAAGTATTAGATCGAACGACCGCACTAACTTTCACGTGAGCACGCGCACGCAATTATTACACGTAGGAAGGCAAGGCACCGCGGTTCCAGTTGCATTTATTTGACATTGGATCTAAGGAAGAAAGAACATGTACAATGCAATGGTTCTCAATCTAAGGCTACGAGAAAATCAAATGTTTTAACCACAGAAATATTTTACCAATCCTTTAGTTGAAAGTGGGACGGACTGTAGAATCGGTCAAGTAGAATTTTGGATTTCGAAATTTTGTTGAGTCGCTAAATTCGAAACTTCTTTTACGGAAATAAACAATTCTTTAAATTCAGCTTCATCAGTATTTAATCAGCCTAAAAATGTCTTTGAATCTATACAAATTTATTACCAATCACTTGTATAGTAATAAAATAAATACTGAAATTACAGTATGTATGCAATTTTTTAGATAAACACGTCAAACTGATTACAGTAACAGATAAAAGTATAGTTTCCCTATTAACAATGCTTATAAAACGGAATTGTGATAACGAATAAAGAAAGAGGAATGTAAATGGTATACTACAATGTTTAATCTAATAACGCACGAGCTCGCCAAATTTCACTGTCCACGCTCAATTAACACACAATCTCGTTTCTCTTTTCGTTACCTCCGCCACGCCGAGTTACACGGAACAAAGAAAACACCATAATTCGCACATAGAACCTGAACGGTTTTTTCTGTTCGTTCTCTTTCTATCTCTCTATCGTTCTCTTTTTTTCCTTACGGGTTTAGTCAGGAACGTAGCAATTATTTCAGTATAATTCGCTCGTTTAGCGGACGTCCTTGTCGCGGCTGACGCATGTATCAAGGGGAGAACCGACCTGTGTCTTGGCCGATCTATGCGCCCGTTTTCTGCTCGCGTGCTAACACGAAACAAGTACCGCCATTGTACTAATACAGATAATAGGCATTACATCGTATTCACATAGATAGGTTTCATGTACACAGGTATACAATGATATTTTAATTACACAATTCTCTCTACGATTTTTTTTAATATCGATAGTTATACTCTCAGCATACTGTATCAAACGTACGGACTGTGATATTAAAAGTGAAATCTAATAAGTAGGCCCTGCTTTGTGGACTTTGTTCCTCTGTTCCTTGATGGGTACATTCTACGTTACAGATTTCTTAATCCAGTTACTGTGTTTCTTAAATTTCGTGCCTTGGACGTGCGTGTAAGTTCCGTATTTTAGCGATAATATAATATACATAATCTATCACGTACGTGTGTGGCTACGGTTAGCATACGAGCACGCTCGCCTTCGCATTGTTGCCTTTCACTCGATTACTTGCTGCCCGGTACGAATGTATACTTTTATCAAAAAACACATTGCGTTATCGGCTCCGATTCAAATGCGATGATATGAAGTTTAGCGATAAAAGTATGATCATCATATTTCCGCCTGATACAAACGAAAAAGGTCTTTGTGGACAGAAATTGACAGTCATACCTCAGACTCTAGATCCATGATAAAATCAAATCAGAGCTCGTTGATTTAATTAATTACTCTTTTAATTACATTATAAAGAAAGTCATTTTTGCTTGTTCTGTTTCGTTCGTAGACACGTATTTTGCAAGGGATCGTACATATAGGGTATATCTAAATACTTGGTTTGCTTTAATTGTAAGATGAAACGCAGAAATAGACTGTTCGTATCAGGCGACAAACAGGAAGCTCTCCTCTCCACGTATTTTATTCTGTTCTTACCTCGGCAATCGCTTCCTCTTTGAGCGTCGGCGCGTGCATACGCATCGTGGAACGCGTTTCTTTTGCCTTAAGGCTCAATCTCATGGGCACGAAACACATCGTGCTCTGCTGTAACAGTTACTTTTACGCGCTGACCTACTTACTATTCTAGCAGTCGAATCTAAGTACCACGATAAAAAGTGGGTCACCCTGAAATAATTGTTGGGTTTCGCGTGTTAACTGGCCGGCGAAAGGATCTTCCGGTTTAGTAATCATCTTTCCGTGAATGGTACTGATATGAATCAGACTAATACGTATCAAAAGATAAATTCGTCTTTTTGGATCAATAATTAAAAGATAATTGAATATGTTGAATCAAGAGATATTTAGATTTCTGTCACTCAGTTTATCTTTTTTCCAATCATCAGCTGTCATCTTAAATCTGTAAGATGATCGGTGAAAAATGCAGATATGCCAGGCGAGATCGCCAGTCATCGTTACGCAAATTATCGGAATTTTTTGAGAAAGGAATGATGCGGAAATTAAAAAAGATGCTAATAATTGTCGCGACTGAGTTCATGTTATGCAAAATTCTTCGAATCACTAGTCAATATTATATCCTACATACGATATGTTGAGATGAGATACCAACATTTTGTAGCTGCACAGGAAATAGTATGTAATTGAAATCAAATCCATAAGAAATATTTTATATTTTTGTTTCGTGAAACGGAGGAAAACGGAATTAAATGAAAATACGTTCGATTTCCTTCTCGGAACCCTGACAACGCGATGTTCGAGGGACCAGTACACGATTACAGATTTAGGCCAAAAACTGCCCTATCCCAGGTTCGTTCCTATCAATTTTTCACCAACGCATGAAAACGCAGTATTAAACGAAACGAACCAATACGTATAATCACCGGGCGGATTTAAAATCTAAATGCGGGACACATTCTGCGTATCCTGCACGTGCGTACATACGTATACTCATTACGTATTTTTTTCGCGGCCTTGCGCGCATGAAAGCACATGCGGGTGTTACGCTTCTCGCTATTAATTTTCCCTCCCCCTTTTTCTTGTTCATTCACGCAATATATTTTGTGCCTCCACAACGTGTCCGATAATAGTAAACTTTACACGTAAATTGTTATTATTTTGGTACATTCAATTCGCTGTACCTGTTTTCGTACATACAATTTGTTGGAGAAACCAGTTACGATTTGAAGTAGTACGAGAAACAGAAGTAAAAATTTTAAAATAATCGAAGAATAATTTAAAAGGAAGTACATATGTTGCGAACCCATCAGTTTAGTATTACTACCCAGCAGACGGAGAAGCACAGGCTGTCATTGTAATAAGCTAAGACGTACTGTTGGTTACAGAGGGCATTTTTTCGAAAATTTGTCAGTCTCGAATGTATTAGAAGAAACATGTAATAAAAATAAAGTCAATAAAAAGTTAGTGGTTTGCTAAAAATTGGAAACTGAAAATTAATACAGGTTTTATGCAATACGATGTATTTCTGTAATGTCAAAACTCGTTTATATCTACAAGACGAAATATATTAGGAAGTTATCATTTAACGACTTTTTCTTATCGTGTGTGATATTTTCGTACATTATGTTTGTGTAAAACAGTGTCCATCGTATCTACAGTCGTGCAAAGAAACATCGAAACACTTTTTAAAACAAGATAACCTTTAGTAACATTGGAATAAATTATTTAATTTTCTTTAAGATACTAAAAGGTCTAATTAAAAATTACTATTCGTCTTGTGTGTTTGCCAGGCTTGAATTGTTGTTGCCTTCGTGTTTGAGTTAAAATTGAAAAACCGACAGGTTCCCGGCGATATCGACCCAACAAACTTTGAGACTGGTTTCGTAACTGGACACAGAACTGCTCAAAGATATTGTGCCGTGAATTGATTAAGAAAGTTTCATAATTATAACAATCGAGGCTAACAATAAGTCACGCCTGTGAAGTAGTCAATTAAAAAAAACAAAATTAAACAATCTTTCATTCGCCTACTTGCAAGGTTTATTAACTATGTTGTTTTCATTCTTTTATACATGTATACAATTTGTGTCTTAACTCGCGTCGAATCTTCGATCAGCTATCAGCTCGTTGACTTTTGTCATCGTGTTAAATTAATCGGTTGCGAGGGAAGAGGAGGAGAAAAAAGGGGGACATCGTCTCAATTGGTCAACAGGCAAATAAAATTTAGCCGCGATATACGGCTGGTAAAACTGGTTCCAAAGACCTTTGCGTTCCCTCTCACCAGTGTGCACGAGAAACTGCGTGTCCCACAGCTTTGCGTGTCCATATACTGCTAAAAAATAAGCAGTAAACACAAAGAATATTTGTACCAAAATGTTCCTGCGTTGAAAGTAAGATCCTGGCTATCTGCGATCTACAAAACGAGATTTACGACAAACATTGAATAAATAAATAGATATTCGAATATATTGAAATTGTTGGACAGAGAAACTGATTGTTATTTACTCTAACTGATGAATACATATTTTCTCATTGCACAAAATCATTATCAATAATCATTTGCTATAAGAAAGGAGTTCTTATCCAGGTTGATTGGGAAAATTATTTTCTGTCAAGTGTTATTGCTTTGTATATCTATTTTTAGTATTTTACCTTATCTACATCGTTTGTTACTAATGATCCAAACTGACACAAGCCGTGTGAATAATTTTTGAGCAACAAAATTTGATGAAATGTGAGAGGGATTAGGATCTGACTAATAGTATAAAAATAAGATTGTCTAAGTTCCCTTAATCATTTTTTAATGATTCAATAGATTCTTTAATATTGTTTAAACGTTAAAGCTTTTATCGATTAGAAAGATTGTTTGATAAATTAATTTTGTGATATCAAATACATTGTACAATAAGCTAACTCTAAAAATCAATACAGTTTGTATGATTAGATAGCTAATATGGTTTCCGACTCGTAGTCTTATCTATTCTTTCTAAATTCGTCTGTTCTTATAAATCCATTAAAAATAGAATTTGTAATAGCATTTTTCTGTTAAGAAATTCACTTTTTTACCCACTATTTTTAGTATGTATTGGAAAGGCCCACTAGATGTTGTTAGGCCCTTTATCGTGTTAAAAAAACATGGAAATAACGACGTATAACAAAAAATCTACAGGTTGAAACCGCATCACTCATCGAACCCAGTCGGTTGTTTGATCAAGCCTTATCTATAACAACCGGTGTTCAGTTTTTGGGTCGCGGTGCGTAATCTCCCGCGATTCTATGGAAAAGCGGGCAAGTTACATAGACGGATGACTAACTAGTTGTTGCTTGCTCGCACATTGAACGTCGTCCTTGTAAATCAGGACAACGGGCATGTGAATCTCGTTGCAATTTGGTACGTGTCGAATATCCTATCTTTAGGGGGACGTACGTCCCGTATGTATACGCGTCGTGTGTCCGTGAGTCGGTCGTTACGAAGGGAACAGTTCCATCGAATGATCTGAAACCTGTAAAACTGGATTCCCCTGGTTCGTATGCGATATACACATCGAAATTAGCAAAGCTACGATCAACTGATATCATCGTCTCTACTCTTCAATGCTGGAACCTCCTTCGTTTTCATTCTCGATAATAATTTGTTATAGAATATTTATTGAGAGACTTTATTATGGAAATTTTGGTAAAACGAAATATCAGTCGGTTCATAATAGATTTGTAATGAGTAATTAAAACAATCGAGAGTTCTATATTGTAAAGAACAAATTATTAGATCACAATTTAGTTGTTTAATCAGGTTTACTTCTATAATATGATTGTGTTTCACAAAAGAGCACTTTTTGTTGATAATTCCCAAATTTGACGATCTATAGGTAAATTAATTTTTTGTTATCGCTAAGTATAATAAAAACGTAATAAATGAATCACACTTAAAAGCAAGAAGAGTAGATCATACAGGATGACTGACAATACGTTGAGCTTTACTACTTACAAGATGGTCATCTTCTTTTTAGGAAACATTTGTTAGAATTATTAAATCTAATCAATTATCACAAGTATTAAATTTACTGTTGATAAATATGGGATTCAGAGGATTCACTCCTAATGAACTTGCTTTTGAACTATAATTTACAATAACTCTGAGCAACTTTTCCTTATACGTACATGTATGTATGTATCCGTCGCTCGTCTTCAGATTCTCAGATATTCGCAAAAATATATGTATATGTTGCCATGTAGTATATTTTTAAAAATTACCCCCATGCATACATATATATATATATACACATACATTTTTTAATATGTTCTAGAAATCGGTATATTGAACAACTTCGTCAAGAAACAAAGTACTTTCTTTAAATAGCTCCACATTTCGCGGGATCGAAGCTGATCGCAATTTTATAATAACCGAAATTTCGATGATGAATTCCGTTCATTAAATTTGTAAATATTGTATAATATTGTATTCCTGTTTAGCCATTTTATTTATCTGTATATTAAATTATATTTTCTATAAGTGGATATTGTGTGAAAAACCGAGTAACGTCCCTAAGTCTACGCAGAGCACGCTTCGTTTTTCGAAGAATAAATAACCGATGAGTGGGTAACGGTTCACGTGTGTAGTTCATCGGTAACTGCTCTCAAGCGATCGGTTAAGTATGCAAGACGTGACACAGGCCATGAATATTAATTGCTCGAATCGGTAGGGTTCGATGCTATAATTGACGGCGAAAGAATTTGGTGTTTCTCGCCAATAAATTTCGGATACGAATAAGAGTAATAAAAATCGTGTTTCGAAGGTACGTCATAATTGCAGTATATTATGCAATCATATAATCATTCTCTCGTTCGTAAACGGTGACTATTTGAGATCTTCTTTAGGTACTGCTTCCCATTCTTACTTAAGTAGGATCATTAAAGTCATGGATGGAGTACCTGCGGCCTTTCAATATTTCTGCGCGACTTTATTTATCTTTATATTAATGTACAAGACCCATTTATTGTAAATTTTTTTAAATGTAGATGGATGTGTTATCATGAAAATATTGTGATTTAATATGTTTTATTTCGTAAGTAGTGGTTCGAAGGATCGATGCAGTCTTTACTGTTTCAGAAAATGAATGTGGCCTTTCATGCAAAAAAAGGTTCCCTATCCTTGGTCATAGTAATCATGTGTACTTGGAGAATAATTTTTCCGCTCGGTTTTGAAGGACGCGCGCATCACGAGTTAGTAGTGGGTCAGGTAGGCAACGAACTTCCACTCACGCTTCGGAAGAAGGAAACCTCGTGAAGAGGCTCGTAAAGTTCTCTCCTCTCTCTGTGATGCACCGACTCTTACTTATCGCGTAGTGTACGGACCCTTCTCTCCTCTCTGGCAGCCAGTGTTCGGTGAAGGCGCGTCACACGAGTGCTTTCCACGGTACGACGCCGACCGGAGCCCATCGGCGGGTAAAGCACGTGCTGCACGCAAGCTTCCAAAGCGAACGTGAGGACGATTTTGCATGAAATATGCAGGCTTGTTTCTCTCTGCGTTCGCACGGTCGTGCCTTCTTTTATCTTTTTCTCTTCGTCCCCAAGGCTCTACACTCTGTACAGTCCGCAATGCAATCACCGAAACTGTTTCCGTGCTCGAATAATAAAGTGCGCTGGCGTGATTTTCCTCAAAATGAATGTGTCTCTGGAAGGAATTTACAATTAAGCGAGATTCTTCTCGTGTTTAAATATCTAGCTATTATGTAAATTATAAATTCACGCAAACAATAAAGCGAAAAGTTCAGACATTCTACAAATGCATTATGGAAAAATAAATTGTGCTGAATTTTCACAAAATGTACACTTGCACGAGTATACGTTAGTTTTTGTAAAGATATTACGAATACGCTCTTATGTTGCGGACTACGCGTAGCACGAGCATCCTCCGTTCCGGCTTCTATTGTGCCGCCAGTCATCCATCTTTACCCCTCCCTTCCCTCACTTCGTTTCACAACTTTTCCTGTTTGCTTTTCCTGCTCAAAGGACTTCTCTTTTTATTTTAATCTCTCCCTTTCTCGCTGTCTATCTTCCCTCGTTTCTTTTGTCACTTTTCTACAAATATCTTCCACCCTGAATGTTTTATCTCGTTTTAGATGTTCTTCTGGCTGCTGATTCTCCGGTCCGAGGATTTCTTTTTCACGTTTTCCATTTTTCTCGTTTCCCCATATTCGGTAACGTTTGCTCTTGTTTTATCGAGTTTCCATCTCTCTCCTCTCTGGTTACGTACACTGGCGTATCGAGGACTCTTTCTGAATGAGCGCATGAATATTTCAAACCTCTACCCGACGATTTACCGTCGGTCATCTTGCCGAGTAATTCCCTGCATGTTTGCTCTCTTGGAGAACGATGAAAACGAGAAGATGGAAAACTTGATACGCATTTCGGATTACGTTCAATAATTTTTTATAGTAAAAGTTAGATTCAATGACTTTACCGAATGAACCGTTGAATGGTATTCTGCAATTATCATAACTGGTGAAAGTAAGATAAGATAAAATTCAGTTTCAATTCTTGAAAACAAATTCCAACGAGAAGTGATGGAATCGAATATTTGAGAGCGATCAGGTGGAGCAAACGAACCGTTCGATTAAACAGGTGTGTTCCACAGTTTCGATCACGAAGATGGGCCATGCTATGGCGGAAGACGTTTTAAAGGCGGAGGTTTGCGTCAGCCGATACCGTTAAACAGATTTTCGGATAATCATTAGTCGTTGATGCCGTTAGAATGATCAAATACCCGCGCGAAAGTAGCGGTACATATTTATTAATCGTTATGCGAGCAAGAGAATTTGAAAGAAATCTAACGATGTAATTCTTCTTAAATTAATGTACTCCTAAGTGGAGAAACTGATCTACTTTTAACAAACGTCTGTCTTCTGTAAGCAAATGAATTAATACGGGCTTAGATTAAAAAATGTTAAATAATATAGCTTCTTTATTATTCCTTCAGACGTGTCATAAAACGACTTACTCAGATTATTTTTTACGATTATAAGAATAGAAGATTAGTACAATAAAATAACGAATTGTATATGAATATTGCATTCAATGCTACAAGATTGTTAAAAAGTACTTCGGCTAATCCTTCGTACCTCTAAGCCATTCTCGATATTCACAGCTTATATAATAATCAATATTTCATGATCCATTTCGATTTCACTCTTCACCAAACAGCGCGCTCGTCAGAATCATTATTAAAATCCTCACTCTTGCCTGATTCACGACCCTCCGACCACATGTAATCACAAATTCAAGGCATTTTAATTTTAGATCCGTCAAACATGTTGTTCCTCATAGCACAGTTTCTTCCGCGATCGTAACCACCGGACGATCATCACGATTGATGTGTCCAGTGAAGCATCGATAGAAGTTAATATAATATAATCGAGGGCAAACCCTCTTTTCCTTCCTTTTCAGCGATATTCGCTAAAACCTTTATAAAATACCTGTCCTTCTATTAAAAGCTTTAATTGGTTTTACAATAATTACGATAGCGTATAATAAGTTATTAGTCTGAAGAAACGTCAGAGGTCTTCAATCGAAATTTCTCTTCAAACGACGCGCGTCGCCGTCATTAATTAACACGTAGAAGAAATAAAATATGGTTTATCGATTGGAAGAGACGCGTCTTTCCGTGACGATTTCATCCCATCTTGTCTTTCGAGATCGTTAATCGATCGCGACGTGGTTTTCCTCTTCATAGAGGAACTGGCTACCGATTATATTTTGCGGCCGTTCTTTTCCTTCGCGGAAATATCTGGTGCGCCTCCCGTTAATGGAAAATCGTATGTCTATCACGCTCTCTCACGTAGGTGTACGTAGGTGTCGTGACAAATTGCTTGTTCGAATCTTCAACGTTGTCCGTTACTATTCCATTTGCATTATGCATGCT
>NW_017138136.1:31683-68828 GCF_001652005.2 Ceratina calcarata | reverse complement strand
ATTTAACTGTGTTTCCACACATTCCACATATCATTCATATTTCACTATATTTATAGTGTCGTTTCTTTTTTGCAAAATTCGCATTCCGACATTGAGGCTTATCTGGATCTAATAATACTATGTGAGATCAATTAATAAACGAGCAAAAAGTCCTGTAAAAGAACCGCAACTATAAAACCGGAAGTGTTCAACATTCACTACCACGAAATGTAGAGATCCCCTTCTATTTCCCAGGAGAGTTTCGCAGCGATCTTTGCATACCTCCGAAGCATTTCATTCTCTCTCAATCGTTCGTGGTTCGAATTAATCAGTGTTCGATACGCCGTAAATACAGTTATCGAAAAGCTCTGCGTGCCAATCAAATCGTAGGCGACGATCGTCATCAAAATAGCCTCCTTTCTAATTCTGAATCTCTGATTGATAGAAACTGGGCATACCGTGTCGTTCCCATGAGAGTAGTACGTGAAAGGAATTATAAGACATCCTAACACTGCATGTCTAAACTTCATAAGTGCAGTTAAAGAATCATGTTAAGTTAGTAAATTAAAGTTGTAGAATCATATACATTTTGATCTAAGCAATTGTAGTTTCAGGTAAATTCATTTTTTATATGATAAAAGAACTCTTTACATAGGTATGTCTGATACGATGAGAATTGAGTATCAGTTTGTAGAATCATGTCTGTTCTCTGAATCTCGTGTTCTGAGTCCTTCAGTGAAATCCTCGTAAGGTCGTACGATAGAAAAGAATGTAGACCGGAAATTTCGTGAGCAATCGTGCAATTGTGAATCGGTACAAATGGTCGTTCGCACGCATGTGTATTCATATAACAGCAATCGTATCGTTCTTAATTCCTCGCTCCCACCGATAGAAATTCTCACTTTATCTTTTTCGAATGGGCCTTCCTTTTCTGTCATCTACATTATACTCCGTGCACGCTTTCTGTCTGTTTCTTTTACTCTTACTCTTTTTTCGTGCGCCGTTAATCCAACGACTTGACATATTTGTTCGTTGTTTCGAAGCACGTCTTTCAAACTTGTTTCTCCGCCGCGCTGGAATCTCACATAGTTATTGAAATTCCGAATTCATTATCGGCTAATAATTTACACTCGGTTTCGCTTCCTCGTACAGATTGTGTTCCATTTCCCGTTTGATGGATTTGATTGATTTTGTGAAGGGCTCTCTTTATTGTTTTCTATCCATCAATGATTTTACGTGAGGCTTATACGAATGAAGAATTTATTCATCTTTATACGTTAATAATCCCTCCTTTTAAAAAACACTTAATATGGCAAACGTTACACGCTATTATTTTGAACTATACAAATAGCAACCTTACACTAAAATCTGCAGCCTATTTATTTCTATATCTATTTTAAATGACATTAGAAACATTTAGTTATAGCACAACTTTTTTAGAAGCAGAATTTTTTTAGACAGATATATTTGTCGAGAGTAATCGAACAGGTTCAAGGCATAAATAAATAATATTTATTTTCTACGTGTTTTCAACGCGGCAAAAATTAAACTCGCTTCCTTGTGCAGAATGCTTCTCCGAGTTGTAGGTAACTTTCGACTTGTTTAAGTAGATGCGTTGCTTTCAAAGAATTCCACAGAGAAAAGTTGTTCAATCTCAATCTCGAAATACCGCGTTCTTTCCTGGAGAGAGCTCAATTCAACTTCCTTACCGCAAAATAAAAAATGCTTTACTAATAAATATTAATCCCTTTAATAGAAGTAACAAGGAATTCGTAATATAAAAAGTAATCCAATTTGCTGGCGATTATCACATTTGACTTCGTTCAGTTCTATAAAATCTTTCAATCGATCAATTTGTTGCACGAAAGTAAAAAATTGATGACTCATTAATAACAATATTCAACTTCTCTTTCTTAATTTCACCACTTAATTCGCGTTCTCATTATATTCTGGACATTATTCTGAAGTTATGGCGTATATGTTTGTGTGTAACATCACTGAAACCGGTGTAATTAAAATCATCTTTTTTAATTAACTCGAATTCACTGATGCACCGTTTGATTAGCCTCATATTCTGGGATGCAACGAGCACAACTTAGCAATATTGTTGCTGTTGCCAACATCCGAACACCGTGTATCTGTGCATCGTAATTTCACAATTATGGTAAGGTATGCAGTGAACGGGGAATGGTTTGGCCCCTCGAAATTCTCCGCTGCATAACTACAGTTTTTTGTACTATTTAAAGGAAAGTTAAGTTGTCGTTCCGGGAAAAGTAGCTTGGCATGTTCGTTTAGTCAATATATTGATTATAACATACTTAATTACAACTAAACAATTTTAAATTGCCTGACGATCAGTGTGTGATCATCACCGATTCATGAAAATTGTATACATACATTCTTATTGTTAAATTCTTTGATAATTAAGGATGTATTGGCTATACAGTCAATCCCAAAAATTTATGTACCTTAGAAAAACGCATTNATTCAATAAGAAATTACATTTGAAGTGATGAAATGTATTATGAAATGATTTTAATGAACTTCTGTGATATTTGATTTTCAGTTTGAAAATTGTCAAGATCTGAATGTTTCTATTAAAGTCTACTGTCGTTAATAAAATATTTTAGTATAAGTTGATATTAAAATAAATGGGATTGAATTAAATTTAAAGTAAACATTAATAAAGGGAGAAAGCAGTTTTTATTTCATTTTAGGTTCTATTACATCTATCATTTACAATTAGTAGTGTGAGTTTGTCGTCAGAAGTCGTCAATTGGTAGTGTGAGCTTGTCGTCAGAAGTCAGCTTGAAATCGGATCAACGTCGAGTCGTGTTTCTCGAGGTGGAAACACGAAAAATCGCGGATCATGCTAAGAATTCCATTCACTGGTTGGTTGGTACCGAACCGGTGAAAGCATGACATCGTATCGGAGCAGATACGCTCATAATCTTCATCCTTTAAGCCACCGGTGTTATCTTATCGGCGTGTGTGTTTGCGTATCCTGTGATGCTGAGCAACAGGAAAGTCTGCGGTAGAGCTTGTAAATTAACGCACAACATTAAGAACCTTCTCATTTACATATACCTGTACACCGCTGCAACCAGCAGCGTTATCTGCTTAACATTGGACTAGAACTCAAGAATTTTGTTGTTGCAAACAAAACGTGACGTAACGATAATGATTTTGAAAATCAATAGAATCCGTGAATGATAAAAGTGGCCTTAGTAAGAATGAGTAAACATATTTGATAATTAGTTCGGATTTCTCGATTGCATTATTTAACCCTTTTGTAATATGTAGAATACCTTTAAGGCAAAACAATCATTATTTGTATATTTTTATATGTATAAATAAGAATGCAATTTCATTAAAATTAAATTATATTTAATTATTATTAGTAAATTACGATACTTTCACGATCTTAATTTTAAACGAAATTCTCTACTATTATTAGGATAGCTGATTATTTTCACTCGATGCTTCTTTATATCTGTTACACTCCCCAACTCTTATCAGTATGTACAGTATGTATTGTAATACGCAGATATAAAATCAATATGTGTCTAATTTTTAATGCTTGAATTTAAAGTAATAGACATTAAAACATGTATAGCGTAATTCAATAAGAAATTACATTTGAAGTGATGAAATGTATTATGAAATGATTTTAATGAACTTCTGTGATATTTGATTTTCAGTTTGAAAATTGTCAAGATCTGAATGTTTCTATTAAAGTCTACTGTCGTTAATAAAATATTTTAGTATAAGTTGATATTAAAATAAATGGGATTGAATTAAATTTAAAGTAAACATTAATAAAGGGAGAAAGCAGTTTTTATTTCATTTTAGGTTCTATTACATCTATCATTTACAATTAGTAGTGTGAGTTTGTCGTCAGAAGTCGTCAATTGGTAGTGTGAGCTTGTCGTCAGAAGTCAGCTTGAAATCGGATCAACGTCGAGTCGTGTTTCTCGAGGTGGAAACACGAAAAATCGCGGATCATGCTAAGAATTCCATTCACTGGTTGGTTGGTACCGAACCGGTGAAAGCATGACATCGTATCGGAGCAGATACGCTCATAATCTTCATCCTTTAAGCCACCGGTGTTATCTTATCGGCGTGTGTGTTTGCGTATCCTGTGATGCTGAGCAACAGGAAAGTCTGCGGTAGAGCTTGTAAATTAACGCACAACATTAAGAACCTTCTCATTTACATATACCTGTACACCGCTGCAACCAGCAGCGTTATCTGCTTAACATTGGACTAGAACTCAAGAATTTTGTTGTTGCAAACAAAACGTGACGTAACGATAATGATTTTGAAAATCAATAGAATCCGTGAATGATAAAAGTGGCCTTAGTAAGAATGAGTAAACATATTTGATAATTAGTTCGGATTTCTCGATTACATTATTTAACCCTTTTGTAATATGTAGAATACCTTTAAGGCAAAACAATCATTATTTGTATATTTTTATATGTATAAATAAGAATGCAATTTCATTAAAATTAAATTATATTTAATTATTATTAGTAAATTACGATACTTTCACGATCTTAATTTTAAACGAAATTCTCTACTATTGTACATAAAATTTAAAAAATGGTAATAACTTGTGCGAAGCAATAAATATGTATAAAGTGCCAATGAATTTAATTGCGGAAAATGCTCCGGGGAAAATGATTGGACGGTAAACGAGGATGAAACGTGGTGTGTAGGTATTTTTACTTATTTTCTGATTGGTCGAGATTGTTTCCTTCTTTTCGTTGACGACAAAACGATTTTTTTACGCCTCGTCGGTGATCAATTAATGTCCCCGCTCAGTCGCTCGTGTGATTATAAAACCTTCGGGAAAGTTCTGAAATGGGTAATAAGAGAAAAACCGATTACCGGCTTGGATCAAAATTAACCCGTTTTCATCCATTATACATACAAAACAATTTTATTATTTTCAATAATTTTATTCATAAAGGATATCAAGTTAATAATATATATTTACTTATTCAGCATCAAAATATAATATTAAAAATATGCGATTTAAAAAATAGGAAATGGGTTACTGTTGGATTTTTCAATTGAAATATCGTCTCTTAACACGCGTCCGACACGAAAATCCGTGAAATGATTTGTTTCTCGCACACCATCAGCATACCTTTCGATCGTAGAGATTTATCGAGCTTCACGTTTTTCGATGCCAAAAAATTTTATCGAATCTTTTCGATCACGAATTGACAACGATGTACAGTTGTCGAATTTTTAGCTGTATTATTTTTATATTATTTAAAAAAGTGGACACCAGACCAGCCTAGATTGAACTCCTCAACTAAATCAGACTTTCGGAACAGTCAAGTTGTTTTATCACACACACATGACTGCGTTTTCGGTTCTCGGCTCGTTTGAAGATACTTTGCTCGGAAGTACGAGGTTTATAGCCACGAGGGAAATTTCGACATTGATGAAGTTTCTCAATAGAAGCTCAAACAACGAAGTAAAGTCCACTTCGATGATGAATATACTCGGCTTTTGAAAGCTTACGTAATCTGTGAAGTTATACGTACCGTACGTTGCAGTTTCTTTAGAACATTTTTCTCCAACTTCCTGTTAAAATTTTATGCACTCTCTTTGATCCGTGTAAATTATATAATTTGTATTATTTAATATTTTAAAAATTGTTCCATACATAAAAGAATTATATCAACATTTTAAATGCAAAATTATCTCGCGAATAAATACTTAAACGCGTAATTATGTGCCGAATATTTATTGGTGTATTTATAATGTGAAATTATCTGTTAAATGAGCAGACAATTCTTGTTGTTGAATTTTAAAGGTCAGTTCATACAGGCGACCCGAACGATAGATATCAGGTGAAAAAGTCGATAAATAATCACAATTGTGCGTCAGTGTATAACAACTGTCGCGATATCGATTGGCTACTCTCTGGAAAAAACGTATTACACATTACTCGACATTGATATTTCGAATATGAACCTTGGACGCATTCTTGAACTCATTGTCAGTACGTTAAGAATTCTACTCCTGATAAAATGAGAAATCTTGAGCAAATATGTAAATCCGTAGATGTTTATGGCGAGAATAGATAAGCGTATTACGTTTAAGGGACTAGGGTAGTCACGTGACTTTCCTGATATTTATCAGTAGATTTTTGACGTTTTTTTAATTGTTTTACAGTACAAAATACGGTTCTAAAAAGATCGACTTTTCGTCTTTATATTAACAGATATTTGGGTCGTCAGATAATCGGTCTATCTTATCGCGCAGATACGGAATCTAGCCTCTTCAATGAAATAACTGCAATTTTAAGATGTGATTAGAGTCTTAGCAGAGAATTACTATAAACATACTTTTTAATTATAAGTTCATATAGCATTTCCTTGAGAATTTTCATGAGATTAATAGTGATGGAAAATCCTCGGTGGAAATATAATAAAAATTCTTCGGCAAGGAACGAAGCTAATCACGGCAGCGACTCCGAGAAAAGACGCTTCGTTCATAAACTCCTTTATCTAAACCTTGAGTCTAGATCCGGATTCTTAAGAAGCGAACGAAAGGCGACGAGACGGGGAAAGACTTATCAGTGAATTGGACGGTGGGAAAGAGACAGATCGATCGGACGAAAGAAACGAACCGTAAGAGAGGTGGAACGCGGATTCCAAAGGGTAGGGATATATATATATACACATAGTTGTATTCGCGGTTAAAAAGCCGCGATTTACTGTCGCGTAACGGGTAGAAGGGGAAGGAGAGAGAAAGAGTGAGAGAGGGACAGAAAGAGATCCACGCACTTTTAGATCAGCAAGAGGGAAAAGCAAGCACGTCGGCGAAAGTATTCTTGTGTATTACACTCGTCGGCCCTCACCTCCAGCAGCCAACAAATTTAATGGCGGCCGCGAAAGAGACAAAAAAGAAAAGGAGCGAATGGCTATAGCAATCATCTCGCCTAGTTTTTTTTTCCTACAAATATTGTTTCATCAACTAAAACCGATATTCTATTCCTATCGCCTCTACTTTCGAATCTTGTATACTGTGTATCACCAATTTCAATTATCTATCGCAAGTGAAATATTGTTACGTGGGGTATATTCAATGTTTTAATTTAGTACGTAGCTTTCTGGTAGTATGATTAATTTTGTTATTTATCATGTGCGACATATTATTACATAGGCTGAATCCCATGCCTTATTGCGTGAATCCTCGTTGAAAGTGTATAGAACAATTAATTCGTTACCTATTCGATACTCAAATCGTGATCCATTATCAATTAGCTGTTCAAATCAAGTTATCCTAATTCCTTGAGTAAAGAAAATAATAAGATAAACAAAGATCTCGTATGATACATGATTACGTAGAGAGGAATAGCGAATCTGTATTTTAAAGTTTAAAAATGTCATGTGTGATAATACGTAAACGAAATTTTTCACAAAAGAAATTGATTAACTTAGTTTTACAAGTATATACCTTAATTATAAACGTGCCAACATTGATGAAGAAGCAGTAATCAGGCTTTGTAATAGCCGCAATTTCGTGCACGAAACAAATGTTCAACGACAAAAGACAAATGCGTTTCGAAATTCCCCTCGTGAAGAAAAGACGACATTGACAAGGTTCCTTTCCAAACGCAAGAGAAATATAAAGGAACGCAATTCCGCGTAACGACGCCGCATCCCGCGTCGAGGAAAATTAAGTCGACGCGTACATAATGTTACTTACAAGGTAGAAAGAGTACGATCGAAGATTCTCCTGTGCGTATGTGCGTGCATCTGCCAGTCATTTTATGCACGCGTATGCGTACGTACATATGTATTCGCGTAAGCGTTGACGAGAGATCAGAATCGTTTTACGGGAACGCGCGCGCCATGCCGCCGCACCGTAACGATGGCGGGCCTCTCCGCGCGAGAGGGCCTCGATAAAAATGACCTCGTTTCTGTCAAACGGAGATTAAGTAACTATGTAACGCAGCAGCGTTATACTTCCTTTCACTGCAGAACTTTACCGCGCATAAGAAACGAGTCGTTCGCCCAGGTAGTCGTTCTCTTTCTATCGCATTACCGCAATTTTTGTGAAATTTAGGTAACAGGGTAGAATTCACAGACTTCTTGAAGGAAAATTAACCCTATAATTAGATTTTCGGCATTCTCGTCAATACAAAACAAGTGCAACATGTCATTGAGTGAGGAAAGTCAGGTTTTTTAAATTATGTGCCTTTTTTACAATGTACTCAAATATAAAATAATTTTAATGCCATATGAACAAACATTAATAAGAATGTTCAATATATTTCTTTCTGTATGCTACTGGTTAACGAACCAAACACTCATTAACTGGGTCCCCAGCTTAATGTATGAAATAGGCACTGGTGGTAGTCGATGATGAACAGTCACGCGTAATTGCAGGTTTCGCGGAATTCAAATTGTCGTCTCGATCAGCCGCGAAAGATATACGAAAGAAAGCAGTCGGGAACAAGAGAGAGAGAGAGAGAGAGGACATTTCTTTATCGCTCTTGTTCAGATGGTAGTCATCAGTCGACCATCTTTCTTTGTATCTCCTTCCCTCTGTTTCTTTCTTTCCTACCCGCGTGGTCCGCCACGTCGCGCGTCGCGCGTCGTGTCGCTCGGGTGGCTGGTGGCCGAGCTCTTTCTTTTCATTTCTTCTTTTCCTTCTTCTTTTTCTTCTTCTTCTTCTTCTTCTTCTGGCAGCTTCGTGCCTGTAACTCGCTTATTCCTCCTCTTCGTGTACCCTCCTTCTTCTACGTTGCCACGAAGGTATGTAGGCTGTGCCACATCCTTGCCCGGAAACCGTTACCTTGCCGGCTTTACACTCAATGGAGCTCGGCCATACCGTTGTTCCCCATACACGAATTTCCTTTGGCTTCGTTACCAGCGATGCGCGTCGCTTTTCACTTCGCTGACTAACTACCATCGGAATCGTTTCTTCGCCTCGTCTTATATAAATTATAATAATTATGTCATCCTATTAATTCGAGAAAGAATTACAACTTCCAATTCTCGTATCCTCGGTGATTTCTAAAATTGCAATTATAATCGTCCGTGAAATAATTCTCTCTTCCTGCCTGCATTAATTTTACCGTCTGTTTTAATTAGTTGGTAGTAATTAGTTAATTTATATAATTAATAGTGATTAGTTATGAACTAATAACCTTCTTTGATCGACCTTTCTCCACATTATTCAAAATTACAATAAATATTGTCAGTTTTCGTCTGAAGATTAATTTTTTTTTTTCGGAATTGAGTCATCTATCTTTGTTATCATCATCATCTTTGTTTCACACATATAATTCGTTTCATTTCCGGTAGCCAATTTTTCGCATTGCTCACCATTGGCATAAACATGGATTTGGTAACATCGTACTTTATGATACGTAAATATGTTTTTTGTTTGAGGAAAGTGTTGCAAGAGTACACTGTGTTAAAAGATAAGTAACTGAGTTTGGTTTTTAAAACGTAATGCTTGTGGATCTGATAAGGATGATGGAAACTTCTCTGAGCACTTCAAATCCATTGTACAAAATTATAGTTATAGACAAGTATTGTAAACGGAGACCTTCGCACGCATGCATAAATTAGAACCCGTGGAGATTCCTGTATGAAGTTACCAATACGATTTAATCAACAAACGTGTCGTAACGAAACAAATGGAAAAAATACAAGTCTCTAGAAAGAGAAACTTTTATTACAGAGATAAATCCTAGTATGAATATTCAAGGAAATGGACAGTAAAAAGAAGGAATGTAATCCTAAATTCATTGGCGAATAATCGGAGAATGCCTAAGAATTATTCAATTGGAAAAGAAAATGATTGATGACTTAGAGTATCGAATTTAAGCAAGTTTTGTGGCAGAGATCATGTATCTATTAAAAATCGAATTATGAATTATGAAGGTGTTCGAAAGTTAAATAAAATGTACATGTATGAGATCGAAACCATTTTAAGGAATTCGTCTAAACTTTGTCTAAATATATGTATGTATGAGTTGCGTCGTTCTGGAGTTTCCCCATTTTCATTTACCTATCGCATATGTTCTCGATTATTTTCAAAACAACATGCTGCCGGTTCTTCGCAATCGAGACTTAATCGCGAGCGACATTCCAACAATTTCCGAATTCTTGCTCGCTAGTGCTTCGGCTCAATCCTTATTTAGCAATGAGAAATCTCATTGCCAATTGGCTTTTTTCTCTCCTGTCTTTGTTGTCGCCGGAGTTTCCAATGCAGTTATTTCTTACATACGGATGTAACAGAATCGAAGATCAAATGAAATTTCAAAATAAAAACTATTATTAAAATTGCTGAAGCTTAGAATTTTTTAATTATATTAGCATTTGACTTTTCTGTTTCGATGAACTAATGCATTGAGAAGAATCTTAGAATATGTAGAATTATGCAGTTACGTATGCGTTTCGAAATTAACTTATTTTAAAACGGAAAGTAATGATGATAATAAGTAACGTTAAAAGACAACAACCACCTGTTGTAACTTTCTTGAAACCGTGACTGGTCATTCACCGACCTTCTCGTCGTATCGAACAGCGAATTCAATCGCGCCGTGACGGAAATTGAGGATAAAAGAATGAATCATCAGAATCATTTGACGTCTGACTCTCGATCGTTGTCCTTTCACACGGGATCCTTTTCTACCACGCGCGGTAATATTAACGCGCAATTATTATCTCACTCGGAGTTTTTCAATTACGCCATCGAGGAGAGACAACTGTCTTCACCTACGAAGCACTGCCAGAAGTTCGCGCTTTTGTTATTTCTTCGTCGCCTCCTTCCATCCCCATTATTTCCCTGCATCCATTAGTCGCAGGGGAAAAAAGCAGAAGGGTTGAGAAATAAAGCGAAGTTTAGTTTGAAGTAGTATGTGAAATCTCGACAAAAGATTAAATGCACTGCATTTTTATCTCTTCTTAGTCTATCTCGTATTAGTTTTTGCTAGCAAATGTTTTAAGCCATATAATTATATTTATAAATTAACGCGTACGTACTTCATCATCAATAATATTGATAGTATTCTTATATCGTCAGAATATAAAATACAAAAACAGAACAAAAATGTCAAATATTTACCGACAAAAGTTAGAAAAGTCACAATCTTAGACCCTTGATATATTAAATATTTTCTAGTTGTAATTAGAATCTCAACTTTGTAATCCATATTCTTCTCTCCAATGTGCTAGCTTCCATTGACCAATGAGCTTGCTACCGAGCCTGTTTTGGAGCAACTGAGTTATCTATCGCTGTCCCACCTCGTCTGTGTGTCGACGCGTCTCGGAACGAGAAAGCATATTCGATCCGGTGCGACGCTAGAAATAGCAACGTATCTGACAGAAATAAACGCGGGGCGTCGCAACGCAGCTTCGACAAAGGATCTCTCTCGGTTTTCGTGACGCTGCCACCGACGACGCCCCCGCGCCCGCGTAACCATCTCCTCGTCGCGGTTTTTCTCCTCCTCGTAGTTCGCCTCCCCACTGCCGTAACTACTACGGGACGGTACTACTACTGGCACCGTCGTAAAATTACCGGCAAATTATTTGACAGCAGCCAAGCAAAAGCAGCTGCTGTTCCCTTTGTTGCCTGTCGAGGGGGAGACTTAATTAATTGCCACGCGGAAGTTCTTCCTTTCGTCGCGTTCTTTTAACTTCTTCCTCCTTCAATGTTACTCCAAAGACATTCGTTGGTTGTGCTTTTAGATCTCTTCCACGTTTCTCCGAATACACGTGTATCAATAAATTGGAAACTTGTACAATTATTGGTAAGGAAACATTCCTATATAATTTAAATACATTTGAATGGCAAGAATTCAGACAGAGATTGCTGAAACAGTACACGTATAGTCAACATATAATTCGTTAGAAACAGATAAATTTTTGAAAAGTAATCGTCTTAAAGCAAGCTCGCATGAAGCACTGTGCTTGTTTAAGTTCATTCAATCGATCTCACGAATTCCTGCGAAAGTACTGTACTTTCCAATCGTAACTTGTCTCTTTCTTGGACTGAGAAAGAGAAGTCTAGTGCAGAAACACGGTTTTATATAACATCCGCGTCGGATGAGATATGTTTTGACGTGAATACGTCTGTAAATTCGGTCACATGGTTCAAGAAAACAAAACAATTCCAGTTATGTTCGATCCAGACGTATGTATTTGGTATTATTGTTAAAAGCAAAAATGCAAGTTTATTATACGTAATGTCAGCAACTATCATCTTCACGTTCGTCCTTAAGAATCGTTATCTAATTTAAAAAGCTTCCAAAATCAGTCATCGCTGTCTAGATTTAACAAATGACAATCAATTGAAAACAGGGAAAAGCTCTACTTACACATACACTGTTATTAATTACAATCCTCCAGTCTAGACAATGCCACACGATATCTAAAATGATATTTGGAAGTTAAATAGGTGAAGAAATCGGCAGATAGTCAATCTTTCGAGGTACCACGCCATCACCAATTTTGATGACTTTGGTATACGTAATAAAACTGCACATTTTGAACAACTTTCTCCTTTGCATGTTAGTAGGAGTCAGCCTTAGTTTCCGAGATATTCGCGAAGAATTTTCAGTATCGTCGATCTTGCTTAAATGTGCACGCTTGATACTATATGTATTGTAGGAATAGAAAGAGAAAGCTGCTATGGGTCTTGTCTAATGACGCATACGCCACGTACGTTTATATATATGTATATGTATATTATGTATTTATTAAATATATATTAATACTTTCGCTGCCATCTCGTATTTACATGTATTGTAAACTGCAGATTCTACGAATGACTCAAACGTTTCTGGACCGACCTCGCAAGTTCGCGCTCATACATAGAAAATGTGGCATGTTTTCTATCTCTATCTCCAATGTTTCTCATACTATGTAGTTGGAACTACATATTTTCTATGTGTGCTTGCGAAGTTAGTCCGGAATCCCTTGAGTCATTTGTACAATGGCTCATTTTGTCACCTTAGTGTTAAAGATGAATGAACCTCACACGGCTTGCTTGTACGTTTGTACGATCTGCAGCTTTACGTATCTGTAGTATATAGTATGTAGACATTGTAGACCTTACGTCAAAGATAAGTCTTTAGGTTAATAGAGGTATTGCATTATTAAGGATGATGTTAATGTACGTTTCTATTATTTACAATAAGAATCAAGTTTACCGAAGATATCGAAAGCTTTTCGCGAATATCGCGGAAATTAATGCCGATTCCTACTAACATACAAAGGGAAAAGTTGTTCAATATGTCGAGTTTTATTACTTATCTAAAAAGCATCAAAATCGGTGGCAGCGTGGAACAACGAAAGGTTCACCGCCAACATATATAATTTATTTATTGCTATTTTCGCTTCTCAACATTAAAATCATTACTTTCTGAATTTAAGAGCATATCGACATGAAAATTGCCGATCGTAGCCCAACGCGATCTACCATTTTTTTCTTTTTTGTTAATGAGCTCCAGGTCGAACATGAACACAATCAACATTTGTAGCAAAGGTACGAAACGATTTTCGACGCCTATGGTCATTCGCGTTGCGCCTCTCTCGAGCCACCACGAAGCAGGATCGATTTCGCAAGCTGCGTTGTTGGTTACGTGTCGGATTTCAAGAGGGAAAAGAAAAAACCGCGAAATCCGGGGCGAGTTCGGTGTTCGTCAGGGAACGCGGTCAATTAACGTCGGGCTTCGTTAAATTGCGGCCTCCGAAAAAGCGGTGAAAGTCGAAAATTGTCATCCAGTGACGTCACCTCTGCGCCATATTGCTTCGCGCCAATCCGATATACGATAACGACAATTATGAAAATGTACATACAGCTGTTATAGGTTGTCCGAAATGCTTTTTTCCATTTACCTCGACACAGTACCTATACTTTGAGGGGCTAGAGTAGTCACTTAGTTACACGATTTTTCTATTGACGTTTTTTGATGCGTTTTACCGATAACCTGGCAAAGACAGTACAAAATATGGGTTTATGAGACTCCACTTTGCGTACTTATTTATTTGCGTATTGTATTATTTAAGCTTGTGATGATTCATTAACATATTATTATTATTTCGTTTATGATTGATTGTAAATAATTAATATAAATTGATTCGGAATATTTCGAGCACTATTATGATTTTTTATCATTTATTAAACGTTGACTGCAGGTTCCCGATACCTAATAGAAGGACGAGAAGAATTTCTAAATACAATTAAACAATGTGTCAATCATGCGATATCTCATTCAATTGCGGGGAAATGAGTTACGTGATTAAATAATTCGATAAAGCTTGTTCGGTAGTCGAATGGGCGGTGGGTTTAGATTTAGAATTCGGGAGATAGCAGTGAAGGGTGTGTTATTGACGATTCAGTGACGTCACATGGCGCCCTGTTGTCGAATTACACGCACAGCATCCCCCTTCTTCTCGATTGTACGTACGGCCGAACGCCCACGCGCGCTTTCAATGTTACCCGTGTCACGTTGAATATTCCACTTACCCTCCGGTCGAATGATTAAAATTTATTTTTAGTTCAAGGGAATTACATTTGTAGCAAAGGTACGAAACGATTTTCGACGCCTATGGTCATTCGCGTTGCGCCTCTCTCGAGCCACCACGAAGCAGGATCGATTTCGCAAGCTGCGTTGTTGGTTACGTGTCGGATTTCAAGAGGGAAAAGAAAAAACCGCGAAATCCGGGGCGAGTTCGGTGTTCGTCAGGGAACGCGGTCAATTAACGTCGGGCTTCGTTAAATTGCGGCCTCCGAAAAAGCGGTGAAAGTCGAAAATTGTCATCCAGTGACGTCACCTCTGCGCCATATTGCTTCGCGCCAATCCGATATACGATAACGACAATTATGAAAATGTACATACAGCTGTTATAGGTTGTCCGAAATGCTTTTTTCCATTTACCTCGACACAGTACCTATACTTTGAGGGGCTAGAGTAGTCACTTAGTTACACGATTTTTCTATTGACGTTTTTTGATGCGTTTTACCGATAACCTGGCAAAGACAGTACAAAATATGGGTTTATGAGACTCCACTTTGCGTACTTATTTATTTGCGTATTGTATTATTTAAGCTTGTGATGATTCATTAACATATTATTATTATTTCGTTTATGATTGATTGTAAATAATTAATATAAATTGATTCGGAATATTTCGAGCACTATTACGATTTTTTATCATTTATTAAACGTTGACTGCAGGTTCCCGATACCTAATAGAAGGACGAGAAGAATTTCTAAATACAATTAAACAATGTGTCAATCATGCGATATCTCATTCAATTGCGGGGAAATGAGTTACGTGATTAAATAATTCGATAAAGCTTGTTCGGTAGTCGAATGGGCGGTGGGTTTAGATTTAGAATTCGGGAGATAGCAGTGAAGGGTGTGTTATTGACGATTCAGTGACGTCACATGGCGCCCTGTTGTCGAATTACACGCACAGCATCCCCCTTCTTCTCGATTGTACGTACGGCCGAACGCCCACGCGCGCTTTCAATGTTACCCGTGTCACGTTGAATATTCCACTTACCCTCCGGTCGAATGATTAAAATTTATTTTTAGTTCAAGGGAATCGTAATTGAGTTTCGGCGAAGGTGGAACTCTTCTCGACAAAGTTAACTGTTTTCCAAAAAGTTGTAACTACAATCTACTGTAATAATAATTATTTACTCATTTGTACATATTGAGCATGGTGTGTGATGGCGTATTGAGCACAGAGATTAAATGCCTTCAATTTTTCGTATTGAAGTAAGACCCTGAGAATTGCAATATTTTATCGAACGCTTTATAACAGTGGTAGAAGCTATTATATTTCGAACTGGCGTTAAGATAAAGGTGTTTATTGATTGGCTACGATTAAAAAATAGTCATCACGATAAAACATTAAAAGAAAAGAGAAGAAAACAATGGTTCCAGGAAACAGCTGCTACTGTAGAAACAATAATCCGTGAAATCGCGTGATACCGTGTAAAGTACAAATCTGCGTTCATGTCGTAAACCGATGTTACCGTCTGTCGATGATGCAGTCTACTGCCTCTTCAAAATCTGTTTTTTTAAGAAGAAAAAATATATCGATATCCATCATGCAATCTGTCATCGTTGACGCAACAACGCGAATGATTCTGCATTTCATTCTGTGGTCATGACCGTCTTATTCTGTACCTGAGGTCGGTCTAGAATGAAGAGTCTATAGCAGAAATGGGAAATCTTTTTACCACTAGAGGCCACATTTAAATTAGGCACTAATAAAGGAGGTTGCTATAATTTTTTATATTTCACTGTTGGTATTTTCATTTATTTAAGCATATATATACATATATATTCATCCAGATCTTTCAATTTTAATAAACAATTTTATTACTTTATAACGGAACACAATAGAAAAATAATAATATTAAGTTATAAATAACTAACATAATAATATAGAAAATAATTTTCAAATCTGATGGAAAATTTAAGTTAGTATGTAGGATATTTGCATTTGTTTCTTGCTTGAAAGTAGTTGAACACATTAAAATATAAAACATTTGAAAACCGTTCAAGGAGGCCGCATGCGGCGTCGGGGCCGCACGTTCCCCACCTCTGATCTATCCGTTTCACTCTGTTTGTAATTTGTAACTTATTGTTAGACACGGACTTTACTCGGGCTCATTACTAATTGCTCTCGTTCTGAATAGATGTTTGATGTACACTATTTATTTATGCGAATAAACGGTATATACGGAATTAACGAAGCAAGAAACGCAGCCTGGAATAAAATATAACGCGCGAGGGTTATAGAGCGCGACATATGGTACAAACTATTTCGCACTTCCTCTCGGAATCTGACGAGAGGATGTAAGTACCCTGGATAGGGAACTTGCGGCCTTCTCATGTTTTCTGTCCGGCCTTATTTATCTTTATACTAGACTAAAAGACTCATTTATTATCATCTACTCAATTACTGACATTCTAAACTGTTTCACTTAAAATACCTAATAAACTTTATAAAGTTACAAAAAAGATCTCTGGACTATATAATATTGAAAACAGTAAACATTTAATTAAATAGTAATTTTCACTGTGCGTTAAATTGTGCTGAATAAAAGATTCAATCAATCGCATGAATCATGTGAAATCTTGAAACACGAGAAAAATATGGGGACAATTCTTTCGGTGCAGAATTGTGGAAATTATCCAGAATATGGTGAAATCAAGAATATGGTCGCTTTATAGTGAACACAATGCGTGTTTTTTTTTAACAAAGTACACGGAATGTGTGCACGATATCAAGACTCAGATACACACTACCGAATTAAACATAGAGACAACTGTCCTGCACCCGCGCGCGCGTATCTTTTATCTTTTTGTAACGATAAACGGAGAGAAGCGCGTTGTATAATCATTTTAAATCTACTTTACATTAACTCGAGCTGACATGACGCATAAAAATTTTTGTTTCGTATGCTTGCGCCTGTCGTGGGATTCAATTTACATCGCGCAGTTTGCGTTTGACGTCACGTGTATTGTTTCGTGACGAACTTACTATTCACCGCCGTATCGAAAGTGGTTCACCTGTTACTTACCGCTCTATATTTTCGGCTTGCATACCTTCTGTAGTATTTTTAAAATCGTTTTCAATGTTCGTTGTTTAGACATTTATTAGAAAATGCACGAGTACGTACATAATACATTAGTGAAAATTTTAACACTTGAAACGTGAATATGATTGTACTATATTTTATTTTAATAGATGCGTTGTTAGAGTGTTTTGTTGTAATAAATGTTTCAGTCATGTCTTTCTTTAAAATTATTGCAGCATGGTAAGATATATGTTATGCGGTAAAACATCTAGAAGTATAACAAAGTTTTCCGTATATGGGTCACGCGAGTAAAAAAAATAATTTATAACGTTATCTGACCTCAATATACAAGCGTAAAATAATAATGACGTATACGATCGTTTATAATGTTTACTTACCACAACCGACATTACATAATAACGTTAACTGGTAACGTACAGAAATGTTAGAATTAATAATTTGAATAAAACTTATATGTAACGAAGAGTGAATCGACTTTTTATATCGAATTACACAAACACGATTTTGTTACTTCTTTTTATAATCTAAAGTTATTAAAATTAGAAAAACTTCGTTTTGAATTTGGCATATTTAATGATAAGTTCTTTGCCGTATCCACACTTTAATAGCGTGACAAAAATTAAGATACGAATAGATGATGGTTGGATCCAAAAAAAGACGTAAGGAACGCCCCCGTATCTTTATTTAAACGTGGCAGGTGACGTAGAATATCAATGACAGGCACTTCGGCTTCGAATCAAGACGGCTAGACGTGTCGGTCAGAGTGTAGATGTGAGAATCAGAGCTCGGTAGATTCATAACCGTAACTCGACTCGTCGCCTCCCGTCGGTGCTACCGTGTCTCGTAAACAAGCCTAAGCAGTCCAGCGTGCCTGCCGATGCTATGTAGGTTACTATCGCAACGGACTGCGCCTCCTCGACCCGCCTTTAAGGTCGTTTACAGCGTAACCCGAACCCACTTCTTCCTCTCATCATCTTCTTTCTTTATCCCCCTTTTCTTCGCGCTTTTACCGTTTCTCGTAATCCTTTCGAAACGATTGCCTCGTGTCGAAAATAGACAGCCCTGCTTGTTTTCGCAATGCGTCTCAGTTTTTTCGTTAATAGGCCAGGCTGGTCTCCTGAGTTTTCTAACACTTGTCAAAAATGTACTGACAAAATGTTAGAAGAATCACGTAACTACTCTAACCCCTTAATATCGCACATTAATATTACCCAAGGTACATGTTTATATAGAGAAAACTTTAAGAAAGACTCGAATAAGGATAAAAACTGTGTATATAGATGGAGATTTTTGATACGATAGAGGATATTATGAATCAAGTCTTAATTCCCCTTACCGTTGCGAAAAATGATTATTAAGAATCATACGAGAACGTTAATCTTATTATCTGAGTTACGCTATTTCCTGAATCGATACATAATTACCCACTGGACACGGATGCCCTGCTTTCCATTAACTAAGGCTGATAATTTTCTGAATGGTAGTTACTTTTTCAAGTATTAATCTCTGGAACGTGATTTTCTTATCAAGCGTAATCTGTGTACATTCATTTGTAAGTGACGTAATTATGGTATGGGATAATCAGTGTCAGCTTCTTGTATGTGTGCAGATAAATCGCAGTCTTTAAAATCTAAAACATGTTGAACTACTTTTTAAAGGTGCGAAATACAATTACAGATATTAAACAGGCCTACCATTAGTACTTATGCATACATGTTTTGAAGAATTACTTTAATAAGGGACTTGTACTTTTCTTGCTCATGAATTCCCTCAATTGCAATTTTTGTTGATACATCGTCTAGTAAACTAATTCTTCTAATTTCTCAAACAAACACAAACCGTATGCCTGAATTTTAAATGAGTTATTCAATTTTAAAGAGTATACGACTTTGAGTAGCACTCATAGCTTACGATTACATTTACTCCACGCATGTAATCGCACTTAATGTGTAAAAATTCATATGAATTCCATTTATATCGTCTGTGAAGTTGTTATCATTTCAGTAACACAGCAGAACGAGATCTATACCGTTGAAACCTCGTTATTCAAGGGTCATTCATTTAATCTAATCGCCCGTACTTAGACCGATTCGTCGCGCATCGTGACGGCGTGAAACGCGTTTTCCACGCGAGGCTATACTCTTCTGTTCGTGGAGCGCATGATCGAAGCGCACGCGCCCGCCATTCTCGTGGCAGGTCTCAAAGAGAGCTAAACCCGTGCAAGCAGTGGCATTAGTCTCTCTCTCTCTCTCTCTCTCTCTCTCTCTGCATCTACATTTACAGTCTATACCGATGATCTTCTTCGTGTGATATCGCGTCGTATACGTGTTCACCGGCACCGTTCAACGCGTTCCAAGAATCACGCCGGGAGGTGGTGGAGGTCGTGTCACGTGACACCATCTCCCGGGTATATAAAGACGACCGGCGGCGTGTAGAATCAGCCACTCGCGAACTGGCTCCGAGATACGCTCTTGCAGCTCGTATTCTCAAAACCCAGGAGAGGCTCTCGACGACCGATAATTCGTTTTAGAACGAGCAGAGAGTACAAACGATGGAAAACTGAAGAAGGCAGACAAAATAGCAAAGCTCATCAACGAGGCAGTTCATTAATTTTGATAAGTGGGAAATAAATGGCTGCAAGATACGTATAGACTTTTACCTCGTACATTACAACTGTTAATTATCTCAAGGCGAAATGCAAAACATTGAAAAAGGCGAAGGACAACAAAGCACGTGTAGCGGAGCTTAAGAAGAGGCTCACACACGACTTACTTGAGGTAGGTCATCGATTCTACGATGACCGGTAAAGAAATGACGTAACCTGATTATCGTCATGAAGAGATGAGCGACAAACGCATTCTCAGAGCAATGCCCTGTTCGTAAGAGTGGTCTAGTTCCAGACTCCAATGCAATATCTCGCATAGATCATTGGAACTCAATTTAAAATGCGTAACGAAGTAAGTTTACACGAGATCCTATGTAATAAATTAGAAATTACTGTTTCTACAATATTCGAAGATCTCGCAATTATCTTTGGAACGAAAATTCATTAATTAAGAAAGTAAACACGAATTATATTCGTGTACCTAACGTTGCAAGAATTCTGCAAATATTGTATTGTATTAAATCAAGTTCGTCACGATTTGCACATCTGACTTTGACTCATTTTGATACCGGACTCAATGATGTACGAACTAGAAATCTGTATATCGAATAAGGTGCATATTTTCGAAGCGGAAAGATCTGCCGCGATCAGGATCTCGTTTTATACGTGTACGTATTTATCGCGTCTGGGTCGGAATACGTACGTCTCATACATAAATAGATAGACATGTGTGTCGCAGACTCCGTGCATCAATTCCAAGGACCTTTTCGAGCGCACTGCCTCTCGAGGATTTCAAGTTCTTTTTATCCGCCGTTCAAGGCGAACTCGTAAGGCGGGAGGAAAAGGAAGAAAAAAAATCCAACCGAGACACTAACACCGGACGGAAAATATACTGACCCACTGACTCATAGGGGGATTTCCGGCATTAGCTTGCAATTGCTATGCGGCAAACTATCATCAATCGTGCAACGTTCTTAAAAGTCTTGTTCTGTCTCCTAAGCCGTTTGTTACTAACGTGCACAAATTAATTCGTGTCTGTCGATTCGAATATCAGGTGAATTGTAATTCATTACAAGAACATAATAAGTCGCCTAGTCACCAAATTCCGCAATGGATCAAGAAGTAAAAGTTTTTCAGAGAAATTTGAAGATTAGAAATGTCAGCAGGATTATATATTAAATACAGTAAAATATTATACACAGGCCACAACGCCTTGCTACAATTTGATAATTGGAGTGTAGGAGGACTAATAAGACGTGGAGACTGCTGAAGATTAATTTGTCATAAAACACGGAACATCTGTTGACTGAGGAGCAACTTTGGCCTCAACCAATTTGAAAATTATATCAGAAGTTTAATAATACACAGTCAGGGCAGCTGTTCTTAAGAAGACTTCCAGAACGCGAGGCATAGTTTAACAACGACCTAGACATCATCGCGGGTCTCTCTCTCTTTCTATCTCTGAAAGAGAGACGGGTTAAATTTATAACGGACGCATTGTATCCGCGTTTCTGAGGAGAGAATATGTACGTGTACGCATGTGTTCGTACGTTGGTGGAATGTTCAAACGAAGAAACGATCGGACGATTTCGCGACCGCCCTAGCTGCTAATAAAAGACGTTGCGCAACCGTGGACGTTGGTGTTGCGCTGTGGATAATAATAAGAACTGTAGATCGAGAAAAGGACAAGAGAGAACTGTATCTCTCTCTCTCTCTTCCTCTCTCTACTTTATAGCTTCGTCTTTCTCTCGATATCTCATCGTATCGATGAATCGGTGTGTGCACACGCGAATGCACGAGCCTTATAATTTTGCCATGTACGTGTTACGTTCAACACGCATACAACAAAATCTCGAATCAAACCTGTTTGGATCGCTTACAACTAGAAATCAACTTGATCGATTTCATCATTTTTAAATTCGATACTTTGACCAACAGTTTTTTTTTTTATTGTGACAAATTCTTATTTCGACAGAATCTTGTTAATATTCAATTAACTTTGAATTGATATTTTCTCTCTTGGTATTTCTTAATCTTAGTCTTCTTGGCTTGATTTCGTTGTACTTCGCTCGTCTGGGAAAAATTATGTTCCATTCAGCGCCATCTAACTTTCGCTCGATGGCAACATTGCATTTAACTTCATCTTCCGTACGTTCACTTTCGATGAAGAAACGTTGGGATCATCAACATCACGTTGCCATGTTTAATTAATCCATTTTGCATCGGTAGCGCGTGTACGCGCTCGATTTACCGGGTTACTATCCCCGAAGCGCTTGGCTTTGCAGTTTCAATGGAATTACAATAGTATGTGGAAAGTTTTTCACAGCACACAGTAGATTCTAGGATTCTTCAGTTCGTAAATCATTTACAATTTAATTATTTAACTCTTAATAATAAAAATTGTTTTACGCTTTTTATACTACGATGCACGTGCATATTGCTCAGGCGGATAAACGAGCATCGCTGCATTCGTAGAACCTCGTGCTTACTAATCGACGTTAACTACCTTGCCTCGGTAACCATAGTCTGCCTTCCGCATCTCGATTTTACTTGCTTGCTAATAAAAAGCATAGGCTGCTCTCAGGGATAAACAGATGAAATGTGAATTATATATAAAATTGTGCCATTTACAATGTTATATCCGAATTACATCTAAAGCTTTGTAAAGTTTTCCTTCAAATTCTTTGCAAGCTACCCTAACATTCTTTCTTCAGTTACGAGATGTCCACACATCGGATTTAGCACAATAGTGTTATCTCCAAGTAAACAAAATCGAAAGGCTTTCAAAGCAACCCGAATCAAAGAGGCTGTATATTTTTAAATTATCTCAGTTTCACTCACGTTAGGTGAATTTTGAAAATATTTTTCAATAGGCTTGTGGGACAGACTGTACCAAAGGAGAGGTGTATCAAGAAACGACTTCCTCGGCAGTCATTAAGCGTGATAGATGGCAACCAGTAGTAGTATACCTGGTGCAACTTGGCCATCGGGTTCTCTCACTTCAGTTCTCTAGTAGAAGCTCGAGAAATCCGATCGTAATTACTTCCGGCTCGCCGAGGCCTTCTAGGGAACTGAGAAAACGGAAATTCACTTTCTTTACCTTGGCATCGTACCTCTACTGTGTCCGTGCGCCTCTGCTTCGTTTTTCCCTTTGTCTTTTACTACGTTTCTCTCTCTTCCTTATCAGCTCTCATTCTTCTTTTTCCTCTCACTTTGAATGACCCATGAGTCTGCACACACGTTTGTGTGCAATACATCGACGACTCGTTTTGCAAAGCATATTCAGGGTCGATATACACTCGCTCTCAAGGAAAATATATTTCCATGGAACTCCAGATTAAAGTGAAACTGAATCAAGTTCTAATTTAAACTGTTCTTCTCAACTGTACAAAAAGAGCATCGTATCCGTAGTATGCAACTTCTGTTAAATAATAGCAACACTTTCTAATATCAGAAGTAATAAAAGTAGTATTGTACGATTTTCACGGTGACTGTACATAAACGGAAGGGGGAAGGGTACACCTGCAGTGTGTATTGTCTTTTCTTAACCGCAAACACGTATTATCTGCGTAATCGTGCAAATAATTGTTATCGACGATCAGCGCTCGATCAAGCTTTATCGTGTGCTCGTTCGCGGTTAAAAGACGATTAATACGTAGGTATCGTAAAAGGAGTTAAGCGTATTTGAAACCCCAAAGAATACGTTCTGAGTGATATTATTTTAGAACGTTTTATCGATGAGCGGGAATCTCGATCGTATACCTTTCATCGTAAAAGTAAATTCTTTATCGCTACCATTTTCAAGTCGGTATTCGAAAGCAAAAATATGGCCATATGTTAGCCGTTCGCGTGGTTTACGAGCAATTTTACGGGACACGGAATATTTTCATAGGTGCTGGTCGCTGGAATACATAGATACATGTATACGATTGACGGGCATGAGTTATTCCAAAACATGTTTTTCAATATAGAGCAAAATGCATCGTAGAGAAAACAGTTAAATATAGAATTAATGTTTTCTGTCGGAGGTGTTGCGATGTTAACGTCGACCGAGCAATCAATTATGGAGTTCGTGACGTAAACGTTCATAGTTAAATTGCAGAGTAGTTCGCATTTAAAAACTTTCGGCTCTCCCATAAGAATTCCCTTAAATGGATTCCTTTTAGCTTTTGCCGAAGCTAGCTTTACGTACCTTCGCTCGAAAATACTTTCATTAATTAATTCAATTTCATTTACTATATTGTTTCTAATTATTTGTGTGAAAATAGATTTCAATACTAAATTCGGAGTCGTGTTTGAAAATAAGTCAGTGTAATTTAATTTGGCTTTAGATAGCATCGTTTGTCTGTAAAGTGAAGCCGTTTCGTGATAGAATCTAGGTTAACGTAAAAAACCATCCAATTCTTAGTAACCAACTTTAATAGTGGCCCGGGTTAAATGACAAAAAATTGTCTTTTGTATCGAAGTGGAACGCGGGGTACATAAAACTTGTTTCTTATCCTTTTTCTGCGGTCTGTTATCTGTCTCGGTCTTTTCCCCCTTTTACCTCGTCAACATTACGCTTAGCTTGGCAAACAGCGACAGGCACGGGCATACGAAGGACGTTACTCACATACGTTCAATTTGCGTGCACAAACAGCCACCAATACGTTCGTTTCGATTTCAAAAGCCATTGAACGTGCGGTTAACCGTTTCTCTCTTCATCTATCTGATTCTCTCTTACACAGTTTGTCTATTCCGTCTCTAGTTCACGCTTCTAGATTCATGATAAAATCAAAACAGACAATGATGGATTGGAATAAACGCTATATGATTATTCACTATTTTTAGTCAGTTTTGATACCCACGTTTTAATTCGAAACTCAAAGCAATCGTTTTTTATTAATTGCTTCTTCAATAATACGCACGTGTGTAACAAAATCCGTATCGCATTGTTCACCATTTTATATTTTTATTCATGTTTTGATGCATAAGAACGTGATAGGAGTATCGGTTCTAACACTATAGTAGAAATTGACGTAAAGGAAATATACGCAAAAGCTAGCATTGATCAAGTACCATTGTCTAAAATTATGCATTGATTCAGTGACGAGCTGAAGCGTGTGTTTACAAAATTATCGCTACTTGTATATGTGACATTTAAATTACTCCGTTTTTATTTGTACATATTCGTCTTATGAGAGACATTGGCAATGAACATTCTGGAGTTCTAAATTTGGCCATGATTGAGTTTTCCCATGATATCTTATTTCCGTCGTAACTGCGGCTTCCCGTCCTCGTTTCTCTTTCGTAATGAATATGTCATAAATTAGACGTATTCGTTTGAGTTTCCGCAGTTTTCCGCTAACCTCACGTGTTCCATGTATAATAGAGATTTCACGGAAATCGCTTCTTCACTTGTAAGAAACCGAATGAAAGACTCCCATGTTCAACTTTCATTTAATTGTACATGCAAAAAATAATTCCTTCGTGTAAGTCGTCTTCAAAAATATTGAAACAACAATGTTGGCTTCATCAATTTTTAATATCTAGGGAATCCTAAAAATGAATAAAGTCTTGGTTTTTCAAAGAGAACTTCACATATTGAGTTAGGATTTATATTAATCTCAATTAGTCATTATCACAGAGTAAGACAAAATATCAGAAGACACAAAGTTATGAAACGCAATCTGCTATTGTGTATCGTTCTCCACGAAGACAAACATATTTGGCTAAGCTGTGATACTTATTTGATGGATTTTATTCATCGTCGCATAATATGTATACACTAGCATGCTATCTGCTATTTCGATCACGCACATTTGAAATTCGTCTTTCGCATTCACATATAATATACTTAATAAGTCTATCAATAAGTTATAAATTAATATGAATTAAATTTAATATCAAATAAAATCCATTATAAAAACAAGAAGATAATAAATGATGATATTTATGTCGTACTTTTCGGTTTCGTTGGAAATTCGCTTCTGAGATCGATGAGAGCAATTAATTTAATTAATCGACAATACCGAAATGGGAATGATTGGTTGCAAGTAGAAACGCGCATGTATGTACAACTCTTGCTATGTATTGTTCGAATATGTAATTGAACGCGACATCTTTGCATTTGAATAAACCGTGCTGTTTGGATAGTTCTCGCGATCCTTGGAACGATCATACCAGGTGTATCTGCGAATTTATTTGTTTTTTCTTCCCCGTTTTACGTATTTTCATTATCGCATATTCAAATGACGTCAATGGCGATTACGATGAATTTATGCACAATTCGTCGTCGTTACAGCGGCTTCGCAGACGTTTAACATCTATACGACGAACGGAAGATTTTAGCTTCTGTGTCGCATTGATTCCGTCGCAAATGTCGGTGTACACGTTGATAAATTTTTGAGTGCGTCGCGATAAATGAAATTAATTGTCGCAGACAAGATAATAATTGTTTCGGGCATAAATTGATACATCGATGTTGAAAGCAGCAATAATTATAGCATAAAAACAGATATGGTTAAATTTAGTACTGTATTCTTTCCTATTTTCAAAATCATCTTTAATATTGATATAAATGTCGCAATATTAATATTAAATAGTAATCACTTGTTCATTCATTTACATTTACATGAAGTTTTGGTAGCAAATTATGTTTTGTATGAAATTCTTATTAAATATCATCTAGTCCTTGATATTTCATGACGGTCACCGATTTTTTAATCATCTGTATCATTCGATTTTTTGCTTCGAATTTTTATATATATGCATACAAAGGTTGAGAAGATTTTCTTGAAATCTCGAGGAATAAATAAGCCTTATGTATCTTACGTCACGATCATGCGGCTAACGTGGAAATATAAAAGGTGCACACCGTAGACGACACGAATTGAATTACAAAAAGCCCTGGCAGACTGACGACGCGTTGAATCTTGTTAACCCCTTGTCCGGTAGTCGATAATCTTTTTCTCTTATTATTGCTCACGTCGCGACAGCAGCTCTCCTCTCTCCCATAAATTACTAAACCTTCGATTAATTTTCTCAATTTCAATCAATAAGTAATACCTCGCTTTCTGGTAGAATACAAAATGAGTTAATACCCGATATTGAGATTATGAGATTGTAGATCATTGATTTTATTACAACTGAAGTAATTTGATTAAATTTGTATATTATTAACCGTGTATTTATAGGGAGGTGTACATTTTGCAGTAGTATACTAACTGTATTACGAAGTAGGTAAGACTCCATTGGGAAACATTGTATACGATAACTCGTTCATTGTGCGGATTAGTATTTGGTAGTTTCCCGTCCTATCGGGCCGTTTTGCATCGTTTACCTCGTAATTAAACGAGAGAAAACGAGCGAACGAATCGCAACCATCCGCTAATTGCGTTTGCGTGAAATCGATGCCAGTAATTAGCGACTATATTTTAGCGTTACTTATTGAGAATTGTTCGATGACCGTTATTCAGTGACTATTGTCATGCATTATTCATTATCTATCAATTGTTGGTCATTATCGTTAGTTGCATCGTTATTGTCGTTGCGCCTGTGTTGTGAATGGTGTTTACTAATCTCGAAACACGTAAAACGATGTAAAAGACAAATTACCCATTGTTTGTAAATTAATTTTGTGTGCGCAAAAAGGAAATACGAAACTGACTGGACAGTTTTTCAAACGTTGATAACGATGAGCAATAAATTATTGTCTACGTCACATCTGTCGTTGTCTTGTGTTCTATTTTAAACCCGAGGTGCATGTAGGGTTTCCTCAACATTATTTCAGTGTTATTATAATCCACATAAATACACCGATGTGACGTCAAGCATTCGCGCTAGGAAATGTTTGTTTTTTGATGCGATTAAATGTCTGAAATGAAAGAGATTTCGTTTTGCTTAAAAAGATTTCATTAGTTTTGTACAATTAAATGTAACAAAGTAATAATTACAGAATTATCATTGGTTTAATATTTAAATAATGAATTTAATTAATTGTTTCGGTGAAAGTGTTATCGTACGGTAATCAGATATGATATCTGGCTACTGACCAAAGCTGTCTATTAATAGCCCCTGATGAAAAGATTAGATATATTCAGAACATTAAATATCAAAAAAATTGATATCACCTGATTTAAACATTTCGAAATGGAAAATATCGATTCTAAACTGATATGTTTATTTTTACTACTGACGCTTATTGCCAGTGTTGCATTGGTATATCACACGTACACATGTATAATCTACGATAAAAATGTAAAGAAAATATTTTATTTTTTCAACCGAAAATATTTTTACTATCAAGAATACTATGGATGAAGGCTAACAAAAGTTAAATATAAACGGACAATTTTTGCACATTTTCAAAATGTGTATTGCGCCAGTGAAACGCTAGGAGTTAAACAAACATTCGTTAAATTCTATGTATACCGAATGGAATTGGTACTGGATCTGTTATTTGCCCTTAATTCTTTTATGTTTCACACGTGGTAATTATTTTCTGTTTAAATGAATCGTCCGAGGTTATCGCGTAATACCAATAATACGGTGATGCACGATAAAACGATGAGGAAAATACGTACGGGGAAAGTGTGTCGCGAAAAATCGTGTAATTGCATTGAGAAATCTGTGGCCGATTTCGTTGCTCGCCAGCTCACAATTACTTTTACACTTTACGGGACTAACTGCCACGAACGTTGCGAACATCTGATAATCGGTTGTCAAATTACGAGTGTAGATATTTCATGCCTTTAAAAAAGATAGATGTAAGGCTCCATATATTTTTATTATCATTCGTCGAGCAGTTTTTCAAAAACAATCATATTCTTGAAATGTGCGCTTTCCAGTATCAAGCTTATATTTGCATATATATAGATAGCATGCTATCTCACATGTGAATAACAAACTAATTCTTTACCTTTCCGAAACCTTGGAATTCTCCAAATATAAATGTTCAAAGTCTTAAAGTTTTGCAATTCATACATTCTTCAGTTATTAAATATTCAAGATTTTTCATCTTCTGATCTCAATTTTCATCTACTGTCTTTTAAAGTTTTCGAGCTGTTATGCTTTTGAATTGTTAGCAATGATATCGTTTGAAGTGTAACAATGGTAGCAGTGTCGTCTACGCTTACACGCGGAACCCCGACCTCGAATCAGGCAAAGCCAAATTTGGTCGACTCGCAATCGGAATCGGTAACCTACTGACACACTAATCGCGGCGCATCGGTGAGCCACTCCGCATCATGAATCGTGCAACGCGCGCGTGAGGCCGAATTAGGTGACCGTGCAAAATGACTTGTTCTCTCAGCTAAAATCGCTTCACCGATGACGCAATACTGACTCTTCATCCGATAAATTACATTTTATGTTGCAACCCACTAGGTGAGATAGGTATTCTGATCGAACTATGGAATACTTTCTACGTTTGAGGAAGATTTAAGATTTTTAGTAACATTATCCTTGCAATCAGATAATCTATTGTCTTCGTTACTTTTGCGAACAGAATATTTTTGATCGTATTAAAGAACAGAATATGTGATTATTATCTATTCTTCTTAAAATTTAACACACGTTTAGTATAAATGTTGTCATTATACATCTACACACGTATTCACGTATTACAATTAGATTATTCATATAATATTCACAAAAACATAGATTATTCATATAATAAATGATGAAGTTATAAGTTATTTTGATTTTGGCAAGCATTACTTTTAGTATCTAGAATCTTACAGCTGATTGAAGCAGGGTGGTTGAAAATGCTCTCGCTGTGGTGGGAGAGCGTGGTCGGTGATTTTAGAGGCCATTCAGTAGCAGTCAACCAATCGTGGTGACTCAGAAAACGCATTATTTATAGAGTATCTCTGTGTACCACCGTGGCAAGGAGGTGAATCACACGCGGCCACGCGAACGCGTGAGGGAAAAAGAGCGTTTCATCGCCTTTCTGCCCCGCCGATTTTGACCGTGCAGTCCTATTTTCCCCGGATTCCTTTTTCGTTACGCATGTATGTACGTAGACACGTTACGTACCCGAGAGTTTTTGGTTTTCGAGTGGGTTAAAAGAGTGGGCCGAGCCTGTACGTTTAAAAGAATGAACTTGAAAAATCTTTCATCATCAACTGATATACTTAAAAATAACTTAACGTGTATACGTGCTACAATAGGAAAATATTACTTTAAAGATTCGAAAGCTTATCACACGATGATAAATCATAATGCCTCTTCTTGAATTAGAATTAATTAAATTCACCTCGCCGTGGTTAATTCTTTTCTTGCGATTATCTTATCGCTCGGTTTACAAGTGCAATTAAATGTTGTGTACGTTTAGTAAGAATAAATCAACCTTCGACGTAATCTTTACTTCCCAATTAAAAGAACTTCGCTGTTTATCTGATCATCACAAACAGTACATTGGCTGGACAAAAAAAAATACATTAAATATCGCAGTAATTAAACGTGATTGTCGTCGCTTGAAGATCGCGTCATTCATAAAACAATTTATTCCAACCGAGCAGAGTTTATTTTCCTGTACGTTTGTTTTCCGAAAGCTTGTCAGTGTAAAACACAAAGTAAGTGTATTACGTAAAACAAAATGAAAAAACACGTATGCTTGTTACATATGCATATGCGGAAAAAAAAGGCACAAATATCATTTATCTTTGATCATTGTACAATATATACTTGCATGGATGCAAATTAAATACGTATCTGTCGTGCTAACCTCCAAAGGCGATTCATTCATGTGATCTTGTTCTGTAGATAAATAATTTGCAATACGAATTGGATAATCCTGTATGAACAGAATAAAGCATGTATACACGAGGCCTAATAACATACAACCTCATACAGTTTATTTACTATGTATGTACTTTCTTGTGGTATAAATATCAGAATAGGCTAATTCCGGGAGAGATGGACCATATGTTTAATTTGCCTAATTTAATTAGTTCACTTGATTAGACTAAGATTTTATCTTATCCATCGCAACATTCCCATCAAGTTATATGACATATTCTTATTTTCGCGCATTTCGTACGGTCATAGAAATAACGAAGTTGTCTACGAGACGAATCCACGCGACCGCTGGCAATGATTAATTAACATTCAGATGCATATCGAGCGCACGATATGGTACGTGTAGCTCGAATCACGTGTCGAAGTGCGTGCGGCGATGATCGCGACCGACACGGCTCGTGGCTCGTCTATGTTCATATAATAAATTATGCCGCGTACCCGAATGGAGTTCATTCCGCATGCGACCGGCGAGCCTTCGTTTCACGCGATTATCCGGAGCAAGCCGCGCATTCCGCACGAATCCGCTCTATTCTCGACTCGTTCCCCATATGGAACGATCCAAAAAGATGAGATTGGAAATCTAGGACGTCAGAGTAAAGGAAGGATCTCAATAAGATCGTGGAGATCTGGTATTTAGTAATTACTCATTTGAGTACTCTTACTCCTGTTTCTCTTTAACGTATAAAGCGTAAATGATATGATTTTTTATAAGACTTTTATAAAGCTTCTTCATGTAGGTACATTATATAATTTCTTTTAATGATGTTGAAATATGTTGTCGCAACCATAATTTTGAACAACTTTTCCCTGTACATGTTAACTACTGTCGCTTCTATTTCGTAGCACGTACTGGCTTAATTAAGACTTAACAAATATGAAGAAACCATTTTTAACTGTAATTTCTCCAAAACGCTTGACCTCTTTCTTCTTAGATCATCCGGTACCTGAATACTCTGACATATCGTGGATATATTTCATAGAACTCCTTGGAGGAAAACGAGATTCAGACAAAAATAGATTCGCGTCTCTTACATCCGCAATCTTCATTATCTGCGAATAGCATTAACATATTTTTTCCGTAGACCGAGGTTCGTGCGCATTTCGTGGAATCGGTTATTCAATACAAAAATAAAGTTCACGTTTTGCTGTTTAGTCGTGTAATATTTTAATTTATCCTTTCAGTGAATCTATTTCCATCACGGATTTGAAACGCCATCGACAACTTTCTAACCCAATTCCGTGCATTACTTGTCACACTACAATGTATTAGGCAATTCCACGATCGATAGTAGGTCTAGGTCCTTTCCATCCAAGGAATACTAATTTGCTGTGTCTAAGTTTGTTGAAAAATCACACGTGACCTTCATTCCTATCTTCTATAGATATTTGGAAGCAATTTCGTGTAACTGTGGTAACAACGGATTCTTTAGAACTGAAAGTTCTACGTTAAAAATTGATCGCTTCGTTAATATTTTTTGTGTCTGTTAGATAATAAAGTGGTTCTAAGACGGTATCATGAGTTGGCTAATATCCTCTAAACTCTCACTGTGAAGTTTATGGACTCTCACTTCTAACGTAGTTTATTACTTCTAATCAGGTTTGCTCTCACCTATGCGTCTATCGGAGTTGATTGTTAATTAGCAGACATCAGAAATCATTAGTAAAATATATCCTCTATTCATAACTATTTATGTTTCAGCTGTGCAATATTTTACCTCGTGTTTGGTTTTAAAAAATAAAATGAATTTCATCTTCGTATGAACGCTAGTATAAATCGTTCTCATGATTTTTAAGAATACTCATCTGTTAGAGTAAGTCTACATTTATACCTAATGTTGGGTTCCTAATGTAGGACATAACTGACTAGGTCATAAATGATTACCATAATCCTCGCATTATCACCGTCGTTAGATCAGTGCTCGACATACTATTTACCCATTAGTTATCCATTAATCACAATTCAGGAATCTTATCACACCGAACTTTCTCCTTTACCGATCTTATCAGTTACACACGTCACAAAAGCCGATCTCTATCTTCGAAAGTACGCATACAACGATAAAACTATTACTATGGAAATAATGCACACTGTGCTTTATTGCTCTTTGAGACATTAAAACAGTTTCTTGTCTTATTTGTTTTATTCGTAATTGTCTAGAAAACTGTGTGCTAATGAGAAAACGATAGCCATTAATTACGTTCTTTAAATATGTATTTCTTCATACAGCTTTCTTGCTGGTTTCACCTTTTGTGAAAATTTAGTGATCAATCAGAAAAATCATACAGCGTTATCACAAGCGTTCGAATTTAATGTATATCGGATTTTAACGATCCTCGATGCATTTTGGTTGGTTCTGAACTTTTTAAAGCGTTAAAAAGTTTCACAACCTGGTACGAGTTTGCCGCGATTACGCAACGGTAGCAGCCCCAGATCGAGGCGCACGAGCAATTAGAAACTCTTCCCTGCAGCACGGCGCGTAATGTTCATCGGCATGTTATCGGTTTATTAAACTGCGCTCATGGAATTTCGACGTTCCACGTCTTTTGCGTTCCGCAACCGTGGTCGAGATTGCAACAGCTACGCGGAACACCGACTTCTTCCCACTATTTTAATTCGATACCGACGCGCCACGACGAGGTATTTACGTTACCAGAACGAACACATTTCGATTATTTTCTACCCCTTTCTATCCCACAATTAAATGACGAAGCTTTATGAACTTCTACACTTGCATAATTCACTAGCCAATGCATTACAATTAATCGTGTTGTATTACGCAAGTGGATTCTTGGGGTTGCTTGCACAATACTGTATTCTTATTTTTTTCGGGAAGTCCTCCATTATACTCATGTATAAACGTTAGTACGGAGGGTTACGTCGAACAGGGGTGCATCCATAGAAACGAGCTTCTACATCTAACGCGATTCTTGTAACATCTGGATCATCCGTGGTAAGTTGTCATACCGTGATCAAGTTGTAACGGCAACCAGGCGTTCGTGTAAACTATACACAAGGGCTTCGTAAGCCGGCGACATCAGTGGTCAGAACGACGTCACAGCGTCCATTGCCTAAAATAAATTTAATGTTGTAATATATGCCGCATTGTTCAAAATATAAAGCAGTAGCACACGTGTATAAAATATAATATAAAGTAAAGCTACGACTGAACTATCTAACAAAACATTGTTACATAACAGATTTGTTGCATTTGCTGATGGATGTAAATTGAAGCATTCCCCCCCTAAACGTATGTTCCACAGAAAAATAATATGTAGGTGTGAGTATTTGATTTTTAAATCAGTCTCATTTGGACAGCGCATAAAAATGGAAATTTGATATTGGATTATTTTTTAAGTGAACTTCAATTACAATAAAAATAGATCAATTTTTCTAATTAGCACGTAAGACAGTGGATGTTAGACATTTAATTATCTTGACAAACCGATCAAGATGTTCGATTTCGATACGTTGCCGAGTAAATGAATTGTGAATACAAAGTAAAGGAAAGGGAAAAGGGGAGAAACGAAGGTAATGCAATTCGGTTTGAAGCAGACGTGATATTTATAAATTAGGCGAGAAAGCAGACGCATTACCGAGAGAGGACTTCCTTAAATCCTAATAGCCTCGCGACGAATTTTTATATACGCCGTCGTCGTGTGTCGCAACCGCACAGCTTTCACTTAATGCGATTTAATTCGTGAACTTTCAGAGTGTGCTACCGCGGACTGACTCTCTCTTTCTCTGTCTCTCGCTGTCTAAGTACTCGCCACCGCCACCGCAATTGTATCATTTCTCACGCGCGTGTCCCTGTAATGACTTGATTATGTGCGTAATATTGTCACGGTGAACGAGGATCGTTTTGCACGAAAGAATTACGCGACTTGTAGGTCTGAAAGAATCGTGTAACATGAGTAATTCGCTCGTTCTGCTTTCGGTTACGCAGACTGTCGTATATTTCTAGCAATTATTTTTATAACAAAGCTAATTATATTGTCAGATATATCAAGGTTAAAGAATGTTTTAAAACACATGGGTATGATGTCAAAGATTTAGTAAGCTAAAATAGTAGGTGTCTGGTATTCTGAGTCCTGTGCACTTATCGCAGAATTATTCGAGGCATCGGGTCGCAGCGTCAACGTCCTGCATAATCGGCAATTTTCTCCTTTTCTACTAATTTCCGTTGTCGCGATCGAAACCGTACACCTGTTTGGAAACTTTCGAAAAGAAGAACGCGAGGAATCTCAACTATTCTCAAAAATGCAAATCTTTCCAAAGTGTCCAACTCCAAGTAAAACCTGAATTCACAGAATTCTTTTCTTACAGTTTAACAGAATTTTACGAATTCCGGGCTCAATAATTATTTTCTTTATTTTCATCATCTGTAAATACAATCTGATACGAGTACTATTAAACGCAAATATTTTTTAACAATTTTTTGTAAAAGGATAGTAACAAATTTTTAATAGATTGAAGAAGTATTTTTACAAACTATGACTATTAGATTTGAAACGCATTGTTATTGAATGATAACAGTTCATTTATTTAGATCTTTTCGAAACTCCCATAACGCAACTGTTGATTTGTTGAAGTATTGTTACTCAATAATCAGAAATGCAAAAGCTAGATCATTTGATTGAATAAAAACATGTCATCGGCTACTGGAGGTACTTTTTTTTACAAAAACGTTTACGAAATGTAGTAGAAAATGCGTTAATGCAGTGAACTTAATACATAGAAAGACTTACGTATCTTCATATTTTCTTATTGCTTTCATATGAATTTCTTTGGTAAAAGGCTGTGCTTTCGTTGGTTACTACTTCAAAAAATGATTTTTTAATTCATAACAATTACCAGTTACAAGTGTCGTAATGCAAACAGAGGAAAGAAAAAGGAAGGTGACAAACGTAATCAGCGATCCAACGTCCCTGGTCGAGGATAAAACTACATTTGGGACAAGGTCGGTCGCGTATAGAGGTGCACCTTCGTTTTTCTTTTTCGTTCGCGCATTGCGTGCGATACACGCGCGCGAAATAAAGAACGAACATGCGCTTTTACTCGTTTGCTCTCGATTACATCATCTTCCTAGGGTCCAACCCTCGATTCCAATTGTGGTTGCCTAGTTGATAGTATAATTAATAAAAATTCTACTTAATGGTAACAAATTTCATCGGATAGATAGAAGAAAACATGTAATTTTATTTATTTGCATCCAGCAAACCTTATCATATATAGATTCAGTTCTTTGGTACTTTCTTACTGTGAATCAATAAGCAATTTTACGTCTAGACATTCACAAGTATGTTCTATTTGCTGAACTAGATATTAAAATGATCACCAGCCACTATAGAATATGATATCAAGTCCAGTTTACTTATTCCTGTATGTTATAGATTCCGTAGAGAACATTCAATTTCATGTACACAATAACCTAGATGGGACTATGTGGTTTAGTAAGCATAGCACAAAATAACTATCTATCTGGAGGGGAAAAGGTGGCAATAAAAATCTCATTTGATCCGTGGCGTGGCGAGAAAACCGAGTTAAACATCCCATGGGTAACACGTGACGTAATTGAATAACGAAAGATCGATGAAATATGGAGTCACATTGGATCACATAACTCTTACTCATGTAGCTTTATTTCACAAGAAGTTGCACTGACGACAGGAAATATTGGACCTTTAAATATTAATTGAGCAAGAAAATTAGTTTTTTTTTTGGCTTTCTTTAATGGAAGATACAGTTAGTGCTGTTGAATTTGTTTCCAAATTCTATTATTCGAGTTAAATGTGAACCGAACGCTGAAGGGAACCTCACTTCTTCGTTGGGAATAATTTATTTTGTTTTTTAATTGGATGGTCGGATTATTTCGTGCAGAATCAAAAATGTTACGCACTGCAGAAAAAAGTAGGTACCGTTGTAAGTGACATAGAAATCGTGTTAAACGGACTATGTCTCTGGCGTTTAAAAATACTCATGATGATCTTGAACGTGTAGTTATTTCAAGAAACGGACGATGCCTTAGATATTTGAAATTTTATGCTAATATTTCTCGAATTCACGGCAATCGGTATGACCACGACAAATATGAACAAATACCAGAAAGTTTTCTTTGGGTTACTACTGATTACCATAAGAGTACATGCAAATTTTAAGTCACTATAATTT